>NC_142534.1:11932500-12097500 GCF_056151865.1 Erythranthe guttata | reverse complement strand
TAATAATATTACAGTCTACTATTGTAATATTACTGTAAACACAATAATATTACTGTGGTTGACGGTAATATTACTGTTTTATAGTAATATTGTTGTCAACCACATCAATATTATTATTTTGTTTGGATTTTTTGTTTGTTTGAGTTATTCACGGAGTAATGTAATAATATTACTGTCTATTATTGTAATATTACTGTGGTTGACGCTAATATTACTGTTGTTATAGTAATATTACTGTCACTCACTGTAATATTAATTCTTTTGGTTTTTTTATTATGTTTACATTTGTCAAATGGTCAACATAGTAATATTACTCTATTACACAATAATAATGAGTTTTGTTGTGTTAATATTACTGTGCTAGAGATTAATATAGCAATATTACTATGTTAAACTATAGTTTAGTTTATTTTACTCTGTTTAAGAGTAATATAGTTAATATTACTGTCAATCACAGCAATATTGTTTTTTAAACGAAAAAAAAATGTTACAGAAAGAAAAAAAAAGTCAACTCCGGAAACCGGCGAAAAAATCCGGAAGAAAAAAAAATCGAAAAGTCAACGCCGAAATCCGGCGGCAAGAAAAAAAAATTTGAAAAAAAAAATTTGGGTCAAAATTGAATAATTTGTGAAATTTGGGGTCAAATTGAGGTTAAATTAAATTAAGGATGAAATTGGAGCATATTATAGTATGAGGAGCTATTTTAGTCTATTACAAAAATCTGGACCATGTGTGGACTTATTTGTAAAGGAGTTTATTGTCTGGATCTCTTTATGAATAAATACCCATTGATAGGCTTATTTGTAAGGGGTTTTGTGCATAAGTCCCCAATCAAGTATATTTATTATTTTAGGTTTAGGGGCTATATCTCTTTCACCAATAAGCTCATCCCTTTAATATTTATTATAAATAAAGGAAACATTCATGTATATGCCAATATTACCCTCAACCATTTATACCCAATTCTTAATTGTAACCTCAATTTAATCAATATTGTCCACAAAAATCCAATTTTGACCACACAAATTCAATTTTGACTTTTTTTGGAGCATACTTTAATATGCTCCAATTTCATCATTTACTTAATTTAATCTTAATTTGACCCCAAATTTCACAAATTATTCAATTTTGACCCAAAACTTTTTTTTTTCAAAAAAAGTTTTTTTGCCACCGGATTTCGGCGTGGACCGGCGGTCAACGCTGGTCTCTGGCGTTGACTTTTCAAATAATTTTTTTCTTTCTTTCGTATTTTTTCGCCGGTTTCCGGCCTTGTCTTTTTTTTTTTTTTTTTTACGTCCGCCGCTAAACGTTGACTGTAATTGTGCTGTCACTGACAGTAAATTAACGTAATCATACTGTAATGACAGATAATTAACGTAATTATACTGTCGTTTACAATACATTTATGTAATTGTGCTGCCGTTGATAGTAAATTAATGTAATTTTTTTTTGTTGTTTTTTTTTTTTTGATTTGATGACAAGTCAACGTAATTATATTACTCTCGTTGACAGTAAAATAACTGTAAACACAATAATATTACTGTCAACATCATCAATATTATTATTTTTTTGGGTTTTTTGTTTTGCTTGAGTTATTCACGGAGTAACGTAATAATATTACTGTCTATTATTGTAATGTTACTGTAAACACAATAATATTACTGTGGTTGACGGTAATATTACTGTTTTATAGTAATATTGTTGTCAACCACGTCAATATTATTATTTTGTTTGGATTTTTTGTTTGTTTGAGTTATTCACGGAGTAATGTAATAATATTACTGTCTATTATTGTAATATTACTGTGGTTGACGCTAATATTACTGTTGTTATAGTAATATTACTGTCACTCACTGTAATATTAATTCTTTTGGTTTTTTTATTATGTTTACATTTGTCGAACCGTCAACATAGTAATATTACTCTATTACACAATAATAATGAGTTTTGTTGTGTTAATAATACTGTGCTATAGATTAATATAGCAATATTACTGTGTCAAACTGTAGTTTAGTTAATTTTACTGTGTTTAATAGTAATATAGTTAATATTACTATCAATCACAGGAATATTGTTGTTTAAACGAAAAAAAAAATTGCAGAAAGAAAGAAAAGAAGAAAAAAAATAAAAAAAAAAATGAAAAGTTAACGCCGGAATCCGGCGGGAAAAAAAAAGTTTTTGAAAAACAAAAAAATTTAAAAAAAAAAAATTGGGTCAAAATTGAATAATTTGTGAAATTTGGGGTCAAATTGAGGTTAAATTAAGGTAGGGATGAAATTGGAACATATTAAAGTATGAGGGGTTATTTTAGTCTTTTACAAAAATTTGGACTATGTGTGGACTTATTAGTAAAGAAGATTTTTGTATGGATCTCTTTATGAATAAGTACCCACTGATGGGCTTATTTGTAATGACCCCTATTTGTAAACACTTCTTCCAAAAATGCCCATCCACTCACAAATTCGAAAATTAAGTCAGATTGTAAATATTCTGTGATGTACTGTGGTATTAATTAACATTTTTAATTTGCATCTAGCATTTTTGTTGTTTTCTTTTACGCAGAATACGTTTATCTTTTTGTGTTTTTTTTCTTATTAAGAATCTATTTTTTTTCTACATAATATTTAAAATTATGATTTAAAAAGAATAAAAAATTCCAGTCGTAGTTATTTGCAGACGCCCGTAGAAACCGTAGTAATCCGTAGTCACCCACAGACATCTTGAAACTCCAAATCCTCTTTTGAACCCTAGCCGCCAGCGTCAGACAGTCATAGACACTCACAGACATCAAAATCGAAAAAACTTAGATTCGCCTCACCAAACCCTATATCCGCCCCACCAACCTTAGATCCGCCCCAACACCGCCAGCATACCCCCACCACCGTCATTCAAAATATGCTTTCAATAATATCAAAACTAACTACAAACCTCCGCCGCATAGCCCCAACAGTCCCTCCACCACCGCTGCTCCTGGTTCCTCTCCCGCCACCGCCGGCGACGGCCTTCATGCTTCTACTGGAGAAAAAGAGAGATATAGAGAGATGAGAGAAAGGGAGATAGAGAGAAAAAACGATAGAGAGAGAGAGAAAGAGAGAACGTGAGAGAAGATGAAGAGGGAGAGAGAACGTGAGAGAGAAAAAAATAAAAAGAAGAAAAATAAATTTGAATTGAAGAAACGTGAATGTATAAGTTATAGGATTTAGGGTATAAGGGCAAGATAGGGATCACAAAAAAATTAGGGATGTGGCTCATATATTAATTTCAAACTACGGATTTAATTAAAAGATTGGATTTCAAATTGTCATTTAGTTCAAATTAAGTTTCGTTTGAGGGGCTCCTGGCATATTACCCCTATTTTTTATTTGGCTTCAAAGTGCAAAAAATAACAATTTTAATTAGTTAAGCTTCGAGTTTAATCATGAAATCCATACGTGTTATTAAGAACTACATAATTTATATTATGATGATTAATTTTTATTAAATAAATTTTTCGTATTAATAAATTGACTAAATTATATGAACTTCTTTAATATTTTCTTTGTAGAGAATGATAAATATAATTTGATCTATTTATTATTTAAATTGTTAATTAGTCAATTGACCATAGTCATTTAGTATTACAATTGAGTACCATAGGGACATAATAGGCACTATTTTAATTACTTGATTTCGACATTTTTCTAAATTAATTTTGCCAAATATCAAAACACGAAAATTGTAGTCCTTTTGAGTTACCTTTGTGAACCAACTTGAAAAATCTAAAGTAGATTTCGGATGACCAAATTATGTATTAACGAGGTATTCTTTGAATTTAGAAGATTCCATTAAATTTAACACCGCAAGGGTGGAGGTGTAAGAAAATTCATAATTGAGTGGTAGATCTAATTATCCAAACAAGAGGGGGTTTTTCGTAATTTGACCAGTTCAACCGGGGTCAACCCGGGTTTTTTAATTATTAATTATTTTATTAGTTTTATTAATTTTATACTTAAAAAATACTATTTGTTATTAATTTTTCATTTTCCCCAATTTTATTTTCTTTTTCTTTTCCTAAACCATGACTTTCTTCCCCCTCCCCTAACACCTCTCTCTCTCTCTCTAGTCTCCACCTTCATCTTCGACTTCACTCAGGCAGCCCCTCTCTCTCTCTCTCTCTCTCTCTCCTCCCTCTTAATCTCTAGTCTCCACCTCTCTCTCTCTCTCTCTCTCTCTCTCCTCCCTCTTAATCTCTCACTCTCTTTGAATCTGCATATCCTTCTCTTTTTCTCATTTTATTCCCTCTCCACTCCGGCCTCCCACAACCTATTCCGGCCAACCGCCGCCGCCCAGATCCGCCCACCAAACGGCGTTCACCGCCAAGATCTCTCCACCACACGCCGTTTGAACAAAAACCGGTTTCCGGGTTCCGGGTTTTTGGCCGGTCAAACCGGGTTTTCGCCTGTAGACCCCGGTTTTTGCTTTTCTTGATTTTCGGCATCCAACCGCCCGGGATATTACCGGGTCGCGCTTGAACCGGTCGGACCGTCCGGTCCGGTCCGGTTCGGACAATCATGAAGAAAATAATATATATTAATATAATAATCGTTAAACATGTCCTTAATTACAAACAGAGATTAGAAAAGGAAAGTTACATAGATACAGAGTTTACAAAAGGACACACAAATTACAAAAGGAAAGTTACATAGATTTGAAACTCTGTTTGGTAACCAATTAGAGTTTATAAAGGAAAATATTCCTTATAAAAACCTAGATCAAAAAAACCTGTGCGTACATTATAAATTCTTCGTCACCTTTTCTACTAAAATAATTTCTTTTTTCTTGAATTTTAATTTATCACGATGAAGAAGATGGCGATTGCAAGATGTAGTAATAAACCAAGTTCGAAAAGATCAAAGCTCCAACGAATTTCTGCCATAATCAAGAACAATTCCAAGTTCAAATTTTCGACGACTTCTACGTTACGACGAACACCGTCTGATGATATTCGTAATAATACGGCGGCCCATGTCAGACGAGTATCAAAAGAAGAAGAAGAAGAAAAAGATCCGGTAATGATTATCCCGGCAAAGCGCCAGGAAATAATATCGACCGCCGCAACCGAAGATGACGTGGAGGAGAAGGCTTCTTCTTCGAGGGCTTTGATGCTGAAAAGTCGCTTCGCTGATACGATATTCAAAGCGAAACACCACTTGCTCGGGAAGTCCGACGGCGGCGTCGTGCTGCAAAAGCAGATGGAAGAGAATAAACTTAAACAAGAAAGAATCAGGATTGCGGATTTGAACAAGAGGCGGGAGAGAGAGAGAGTTGCTCGTGATAATATCAAGAAAACCGTTGAGTTCAACGATCAGAACCTAGATGTCATGAACCAGCTGGCGATGTGGGGTTGTGGGCGGCAATGGGGCGGTGTTGGCCCTTTGGAGACGCTTGGATTGTTTATCAAGCCCGATGATTTTGATTACATCGAACGTCATCCAGATCGAGTTGATGCCGTACTACCTATGTTTGATATTGATATCGAACAAGGAGAGATTATATCATAGCCATAGCCTTTTTTTTCGATTAATTTCGCTTTTCGTGTAGGAAAATCTTACAAGATGTATATATATATACATATCGATTTTATCGATCTTTTGTTACATGTATCTATCAAATTTTACCAATTTTCACAGCATGATGTATAATTGAAATCATGTCATATGCTTCTGTCTTTAATTTGTTTTTTTGGAATTTATCTGTCGAGATAACAATGTTCAATCAATTGACATCCTAATTAGAACAGAAAAATTATACGAAAGCTTAATAAATTATCAAAATAATTTTATTTGTATTTTTTGAAGCGGCGGAATTTCATGGATGGTCGAACTCGACTGAACCGCAACCTGTAAAAATCGAATATAAATAATTAAAAAATCTTATGATTCACCTAAGATTCATTCATACCTAAGTTAAATTTTAAGATTTACGATTTAAGAAAACTTTAATTTATTAAATTATTTATAATAAACTTGGGACAATTACAATTTTGGTCCCTATATTATAGACCATTTTTTAAGATTTACGATTTAAGAAAACTTTAATTTAGTAAATTATTTATAATAAACTTGGGACAATTACAATTTTGGTCCCTATATTATAGACCATTTTTTATTTTGGGCCTTAACTGGAAATGCCCCCGAAGTGGGGGTCAATTTGTAACTTTTGGAAATCCAACCTCCCGGCTGAAACAGTTCTGAAAATTGCAGAATCACCCCTATACTTACTCCATTTTCCTAGCCGCTCTACCCAAATTGCAAATTTGACCCCAAAGTGGATCTCTCTTGCAATATCCGAAATATCCGCCACCAACGCACCATGCTTCGACTCCTCCTCGGCTATAATTGCGTGCAACTCATTTACGAAAATTCGCAAACCAAGCTTAAAATCTTATGATTTACGATTCAAATCTTACGATTCAATTCATTCATACCTATGTTGCATGCTCCGACTCCTCCTGAGTTGTAATCGCGTTGACTCATTTACGAAAATTCGCAATACCGAGCAAAATATCTTAGGGTTAATTACAACCAGCCACCTGAGGTATGGTCAAATTACGAAAACCCCACTCTTTTTTGGATAATTACAACCACCCCTCAACTTCTCAAATTTAGTGGAATCTTCAAGAGTATATGGAGTATTATCACTTTTGTACCCATTTTATCCCATTCGAACTATATACTTTGAAGCAAAATGATCATAATATGTGTTTTTTGGTTTGTATATATCAGATTGTGGTGCATCACAAAACTGTATTTTTACACAAAACGGGTTCAAACTAGAGCACATTCCACAAAATCTAGATGATTATGTTGAATTTGACACCATAAGGGTGGAGGTGTAAGAGAAAATCATAGTTGATGGGGTAAATGTAATTATCCAAACAAGAGGGTTTTTTTTTGTAAATTGACCATACCTCGTGGGGGGGTGTTTGTAATTTACCTAAAATCTTATGATTTACGATTCAAATCTTAAGATTCAATTCATTCATACCTATGTCGATTCAAATGTTCAAATTAATTGTAAAATATCAACAAATAGATCAATTTTACGATTTACAATTTAAGAAAACTTTAATTTATTATATTATTTATAATAAACTTGGGATAAATCAGTATCATCCATCGCAACAATGAGTCCTGCAATGATCATGTACGAACATTCTATCATTTACATATGATAGAATACTAGCTTGTATAACATTAGCTCTATATCATTAATAAATAGGGTAAATTACAACCACCTCTGAGGTATGGTCAAATTACGAACCCCTCTCCTGTTTTGGTAATTACAACCACCCCTCAACTATAAATCTTCTTACATTTCCACCATTGCGGCTTCAAATTTAGTGGAATCTTCGAGATTATATGAAATATTATCCATTTTCTACCCGTTTTATCCCATTCGAATTCTACATTTTGAAGCAAGATGATCATAATATGTGTTTTTTTTTCTTGTATTTATCAAATTGTGGTGCATCAGAAACTTTATTTTAACACAAAACGAGTATAAACTAGAGCACATTCCACGAAATCTAGATTGAATTTGACACCATAAGGGTGAAGGTGTAAGAAAAAAATCAAAGTTGAGGGGTAGATGTAATTATCGAAACTGGAGGGATTTTTTCGAAAATTAACCATACCTCAGGGGGTGGTTGTAATTTACCCTAATATATATATATATATATATATAAAATTGTCCCCTTGAAACAACTCTAATTTCTCAAAAAGTAATATTTTGTTTGAAGCCCAACGGTATTTTTCTTCTTTTTTAATATAATAAAAAGAAAAAACGGAATATAAAGCCCAACGTTAAGAAGGTTATGAACCCGGTCAGGTATAATCTAAAAACTTCGCAATTAAAGATAACTGTCCAAACGTGAATTGAGCAGAATTCTCGTACAGTAGCTATACATGGAAATCAAATCCTAAAAATAAAATTCTCTTGCCAAAAATACCAATTAGATAAGCCCTTCGTAAAACCTTCCATTTTTATATCTAATAAAAAGGAATATGCAGCCATATTTCCCAAATACTAAATAAAAAATATTTTTCTTAATTACAAAAAAGGAAAAATAATTGATTTAGAAACTTGCTTTTCTAAATTTCCCTTATATTCAAACTTACAGACACTATATATATACACACACACCAAGATAGTTTATTTTTTTATTTCCTGTATTTGTAGAGAAATTTTAGTCTTTCATTCTCCAAGCATGAAGTCCGAACATATTGTTACATCAAGGAACGAAGTAGAATCGAATTCTAAATTTGGATCAGAAAACGAACATGGATCGAAATCCAAATTTGAAGAAAACCAACATGGATCACAGTTCAAATTTGGCGAAAGTTTTGTTCAAAAGTGTGCCTCGTGCAACTACCAAATACACGAAAGTCAGACTGTTTATATGTACAAGTAAGTCGTTCGTAATACATGCATTGTAAAACTGCATAATAATAGCACATGTTAATTATATAAGTTGTACTTTGATCCGAATTAAGCCTATATTTCTCGGTTTTTTTTTTTTCCTTTTTCAGCGATCAATGTTTTTGTTGCCATCGATGCCGAGCTAAAGTGATGTCTTTAGACAGAGTTCAAGCTTATGCAGACTGTCATAAGGAGATTATTCCGTTAAGCCACACTGAGAAGCCTGAAGAACATAACATTGCTACGTCGAAAAACGAGGTTGGATCCAAGTCCAAATTTCGAGAAAGAAATATTCGACGATGTGCCTCGTGCGACTACCAGATGCATCAAAGTCAGATTGTTTATGTGTACAAGTAAGTCGTTCGTAATATATATGCATTGGAAAACTTATTATAATAATATAGCAAAATAATCAATTTCATATAACTTTTAATTTGATAGTAATAGATTATTCTTTCTTCTACAGTGATCAATGTTTCTGTCGCCATCGTTGCCGAGCTAAAGTGATGGCTTTAGACAGACTTCAAACTTACGCAGCTACAACAGAAACAGAAGACTGTTCCGAGGAGATTATTTCATTAAGCAACCAGCTTTTTAGATAGGAATTTCTTTTGTACAGCTTTTACGTTTCGATATATATATATATATATATATATATATATATATATATATATATATATATATATATATATATATATATATATATATATATATATATATATATATATATATATATATATATATATATATATATATATATATATATATATATATATATATTTGGTGATTATTAATTAATATAGTTTTTTTCATAACAAATTTGAGTAGAGTAATGGCTGAAGATTAAGCTATTCCCCTGTGCTAAATTGTGTGACTTCGTCAACCTTAATAAATTCTAATTTACTACAAAATTATCGGCTTTGTCGTAAGACAATAAGAGAATTGCTCATCAGCTGAAAATTATATTTTTAAGAACAAACTGCAGAGGTTTCTAAATTTTTATTACCTAAAAATAAGGCAGCACTGACAAAATTTGTCGACGGTTTTGTTTTTCTGTTGAATGATAAATAAAGAACTTAGAACCAAAGTGCAAAATCAGAGTACAACAACAGCAGTATCCACTGTTTTTTTTTTGGTTTTTGGAAAATATTTAAAAAAAAGTCTACGCCGGTCAGTGGCCGGAAAATAGAAGTTTAGACCAAAAAAATATTTTCTGATAAAAAGAAAGGAAAAAGTGAAAATAAGGATGGATGTGATATATTTGTTAAAAATTGAGATAAATGTACAATATTTGTTAAGTTAGGACAGTATAGATGATATTGATGTAAATTAAATTGTTATGGTATGGGCATTTTGGGCAAGATACAAGGGAATGGACTTCTATGTTTGACTGATATTAATGTGGATAAAAGTGCAAATAAATCCTCTTGCTGTTGTATGCAATTCACTTTTTTTTTGTTCCTTCACAACACCATAATATCAATTTATAAAATGATTTATAACAAATTTCCTGAATAACCTTGAGTCGTCAATTCTATTAGGGATTATTTTAGAGACCCCTCATATTTAGAAATTATATATAACTAACCATCAATCTAATAACATCCTTGTGCATATCTTCTTTATTTTGAAATTAATTTGACAGACTCCCCTTGCCCATCCTGAAGTACCTAAAATATCGTTTTAAAATCAGTTTTAAACCCTAGCCATTCACAATCGTCTCTCTCTTTCTCTCTCAATTCTCATATTCAAATTCCGCCCCCATAGGTCTCCCACCGACGAAGTTGCTTCCCGGAGTCATAACTCTCTCTCTCTCCAGTGGTCGGAATTCGATCTACCGTTGGATTCTTCTCGTCGAACTCTTTCATTTGATGGTGATTTCATTCAGTTTGGAGGTGCAATTGTTTTTCAGTCAGTGCGTATTTCGACGACGGTGAAAAATTCGACACCAGTGTGTCGAAATTTTACAAAAAAATCGACAAGTACAGGTTGATAGGTTTAAAACCACAACTCCTTCAACAATGGTGATGAAATCTAACCCTAAAATCACCACTATGTTCTAAATGAACTTGTATTCATTATTCTAACAACAAAATCATGTTTATCACATTTTGTTTCTCAAAAAAAGTTAATTCAAAAAGTAATTCCTTACATGCGTTGCGTGATTGTCGCGGCGGGGGTTTTGGCGGCAACAGTTGTAGGCGGCGGGAGTTGTGGCGGCTGTCGACTGCAACGACAACGGTGGTCGACTTCATCGGCAACGGCGACGGTGCGGCGGCGAATCTGCAAGTGGTCCTCTTCTTTCTTCCCTCCCGTTTTTCAATCATGTTTTTTTTTTTTAATTTTGTCTTGCAAGAGTAATTGATAGAATTAGTTTTAATTTTGTTTGTATTTTACTAGGGATAATTACACTTTTCGTCCCTATACATTACCACTTACACGATTTTCGTCCCTAAACAAGATGAAGTTACAATTTTCGTCCCTAAACATGTCACTTTTATGCCGTTTATGTCCCTCCGTCCATTTGTCCAGTTAGTTTGGACGGAAAATCGCACGTGCGCCGCACGTGACACACAAAAACACCTCTACTATACACCTCAAAACGTTCAGAATAATTTTATAAATATTCTGCACAAACAGCTCTGCGATCATGGCCATGATCGCTGACGAGGTACCGATTTTAATTTTTTTATTCTGATTTTTCTTCCCCATTCTCTTTTCAGGTGTTTTCAGTTTACATGGTTGATTAATTATATCACTGATTTATCGTTTTTATGATAATTCCGCTGTTAATTATACTTATTCTGAGGTTTTAGTTAGTGGTTGATTAGAGATTTATCCAAGAAAGTGGGTAATTTTCCATGTACTTTGTTAGCCTTATCTGCGAGTAGAAACATCACATTGCCAAAACACACACACACACACACACACACATACACACACACACAGACGAACATGGTAATGATTCATATGCTGTCTCACTCAGTACTACAAACTGTAACGTTTGTTTCTACTGTTATAAGGTTTTATGGTAAATACAAGCTCGATGTTGGTTTTTTTTTATTTATTGTTACGATAAGAAAATAGAGCATTATGTAAATTGGCTGCCTTTTTCCGATGATATTTATGTTAACTTATTTTCATCTTTGTCAGAAATGATCTTTTATGCAAAGAATGTTATGTAGAATTTGTGTTATAATCTGTCTGCAATTGTAGGCCTTTCTGGTTTACATCATGTTAAGCTTCAAACTTTGAATTGCCCACTTTTTAATTGTGCTTTCAATGATGAATTCATAAGGAATCGAGAGATTTCAAAAATTGGGGCTTAGGGTTTTCCAGAGAATTTTGATATTTATAAAATTATTCTGAACGTTTTGAGGTGTAGAGGTGCTTTTGTGTGTCACGTGCGGCGCACGTGCGATTTTCCGTCCAAACTAACTGGACAAATGGACGGAGGGACAGAAACGGCATAAAAGTGACATGTTTAGGGACGAAAATTGTAACTTCATCTTGTTTAGGGACGAAAATCGTGTAAGTGGTAATGTATAGGGACGAAAAGTGTAATTATCCCTATTTTACTACGGTCATTATAATCTTTTTACACTTAATTTGGTATAAAATTTAATTTGGTCTTGCCCTAAGGTGGTGTTTGCAAATGCTTTTTGAAAGTGATTATGCGGTTTTTTTTGCTCATAATCTGTTTTTAGGTGTTTGCGAAATCAACTTTTGCTTTTGCTTCTCTTAAAATAATCTGCTTTAAGCTATTTGTTTAAAAGCACCCCTAACCCTGCTTTTTCAATTTTAGTTCATTTTCCGAAATATTTGCAAACACCCCCAACTTTTAGAAATAAGCACTTAAAACTAACTTAAATCACAATCACTAACTTCTGCTTTTAAATAATCATTTGCAAACACCACCTAAGTAAATTTCGCAATTGCATATAGTCGCCGCCTATTCAAAATGGTCAGTGACTCAATGATAATTGTGGTTCAAAATGACTGTAAGTTGTTGTAGTAGACACCAAATTTACATGGCAAAGCAAAAGGCAATAGAGAAGAGTACATGGTCTATCATTGAGCAGTATGGTCTCATATGAAGATATGCTGGGGAAATTAGGAATTCTAGTCCTTGAACCACCGTAAGAATCAAGAGTAGTGGTAAAGGAGATCAACTGAATTTTAGAAGACTTTATATTTGTTGGGATGCATTGAGACAGGAGTTTCCTTGTGGTTTTAGGCCAATTATATTCTTAGATGATTGTCACTTAAAGTCCATATATAAGGGATCTTGTTATGTGCAGTGGGGATAAATGGAAATAATGGCATATGTCTCTTTGCATATGCTATTGTAGAAAAAGAAGAAAAAAAAAGAGAAAATTGATTGTGGTTTATAAATTTGTTGAAGGAAGATTTGAAAATTGAGGAAAGTGGGCATTGAACCATCACGAGTGACAAGCGTAAGGGGTTGTTAGATGCAGTAGAGGAAATGATGCCTAACAGTGAGCACATATTTGTGTCATGAAATTGTACTGTAATTTCAAGTTATCAGATGGAGGGTTGACGCTGAACAACATTTTGTGACAAGCTTCTAGAACTTCAAGGATTGTAGATTTTGAGAAAGTTATAAGACATTTGGCTGGAACAGATAAAGTTTCTTTCAAATGGATTGCATAGAGACATGTTTCACATTGGTGTAGAGATTTTTTCAATACAAATTCAAAAGGTGATACATTGTTGAATAACATGTGTGAAAGATTCAATGCAATGTTAGAGGCCTAGAAGTTTGCTAATAATTGATCGTTGGAGGCAATCAGAAAGATCTTGATGAAGAGGATACATGTGAAGAGGGATAAGATGGCAAGTCGCAAGGGTGAAATATGTCCTAACATTCAGAAACAAATAGAGGAGTTGAAGAAAACATTCATGGAGTTCATAACTATATGGAATGGTAAGGATCAGTTTGAAATAGAGAATTGTTATGCTGACAGATTTATATGGTGCCCCTGAGCACTCCGCCCGCCACTCCATCGAGGACTTGGCGCTCGCAAGCCACCCTCCAAAGATCAACAATCCACAATACCCGTCGGTTGCCAGTACAAAGAATGCACGGCCCTCTATTATTGTGCGTCACCCCATGGCCTTCCTATACATGCGCTCAACATCAATCGTTGATCAAATCACGAATTACACGTAGATGCACGACTCCTCAAGAGCCTCCAACTTTAAAATAATGTGGCGGATCGTCTAACACCAATCGTTGAGCCATAAAATTTCAAATAGCATGGCGAGCCATCCATCGACATTTATACTAATCCTTGAGCCTCTCACGGTCAGACGAGCCTGTGATCCATCAATCGATATTTCTATTAATCGTAGAGCCGCCCATGACTTCCTGGGTCCCCTATATGCCCATGGCAACGCAAGCCGCCAACTCTCATTTCTACTACTTATTGAGCCGTCAACTCTCATTTCTACTCTATCGAGGACTTGGCGCTCGCAAGCCACCCTCCAAAGATCAACAATCCACAATACCCGTCGGTTACCAGTACAAATGCACGACCCTCTATTATTGTGCGTCACCCCATGGCCTTCCTATACATGCGCTCAACATCAACCGTTGATCAAATCACGAATTACACGTAGATGCACGACTCCTCAAGAGCCGCCAACTTTAAAATAATGTGGCGCGGATCGTCTAACACCAATCGTTGAGTCATAAAATTTCAAATAGCATGGCGAGCCATCCATCGACATTTATACTAATCCTTGAGCCTCTCACGGTCAGACGAGCTTGTGATCCATCAATCGATATTTCTACTAATCGTAGAGCCGCCCATGACTTCCTGGGTCCCCTATATGCCTATGGCAACGCAAGCCGCCAACTCTCATTTCTACTACTTATTGAGCCGCCAACAGTCTCACAAGTTGTCTACTTATCAATGACATGAAGAGTCATCAACCGATACGTCTACTAATCGTTGAGCCGCTCACGGACTCAAGAGCTCCCTACTTGAGAATGGCAGGGCAAGCCGTTAACCGCGATTTCTACTGATCATAGAGCCGCCCATGGTCTCACGAGTGACCTATTTGTCAATGGCATGTAACCACTGTTTCTACTCATTATTGAGCGATTCACCGTCTCACAAGCTACCAACTTGTCAATGGCTATCGGAACACGTCCTACAACTATTTCTACTAATCACCAAGCTACTTCCACCAGGAGCCGTCAAATCGCCTGACCAAATCACACAGCTCCCAAACATCACTACACGCACTAACCAATCTCCATCAATTCCTGCTACTCGAGACGCGATCGAGAATAAAGGCTTATGATTCCTCCAAATCCAAAGGCACATATCGACAATCCATAAAGGCACATAAATCAAACCCAAGTCGGCTCACGTCAATAATACAAGCTGGAGTTAGCTAAGATGTAAGTTGGTTAAGCCTAATAAGTTGGCCACATTCTAAGCAGTCATACCCATGTTGGCCCGAATTAAGAGGCTCAAACCCATGAGAATATATTCTCCATATAAATACCTGAAAAGCTCAATAATTAAAGATACGCAATTCATATTTCCTGAATAGCCTCTTGAATTCTCCTCTCGTATAGAACTGACTGAACGTCAGTGAACCAAATCGTCTTTGAATTAGGGATAATGTAAATATTTCGTGAATTTCTTCAAGTTTTTTACATATACTTGCTAGTTCGATGAAAATAAGTATAACTTTTTAAGCAAGAGGTCTAGTATTTACAATCAGACCAAACGCCACAGGAATAATCATAATTTATCTAACATTTACTAATTATTATATACTCCCCAACTATACCTAAAAAAAATATAGTTCAAAAACTCCTAATTTTAGTTTCCTTTAGTTATTCGTCTTTTTTTTTTTGACGAGCCTTTAGTTATTCGTCTTATTGGCATATATTTGACGGCAAGACTCATGTGTAGAGGTGATTGTTCGGTAAAGATCCGTACATGAATTTTGGTATATCGAAATTTCGGTACTTCAAAACTTTATACCCTTTTTATAATGAATTAATTCGGTTTTTTTTGTCTGGTACGGTAAAACCGAAAATATATTTTCTTATTTTAAAAAACGTAAAAAAAATATTTAAACTAATTAATTCTCGAATTTGACATTCAAATTTCAATAGTCAGCCGTGAAAACAAAAAGTAATTATGAATAGGGGCTAATTTGTAAATAATGAAAAAAAAATCAATCTATAAGTATTTTATAAATTGTTATAACCTTAAAGGATTTAAAATCAAAGAATAAAATATATATCTATTAAATATTTCTGTATTAGGTACGAGTACGGTATATCAGGCATCAATACCATATACCATACCGAATACCGAATTTTTTTTTTACCAAATACCGAACCGGATTTTTGGTTCCGTATTTGGCACGTACCAAATTTTCGATTCAGTACGGTTCGGTCGATTTACCGACCGAGTGAACCCCCTACTTCTCAATCACATATATTAGTGAATAAATGTTTTGAATATGAATATCTGAGAAGGAAAAACAAAATATTTTAAGGGCAATTTTCTATAGGTCCCTCCATATTATAATTTATATGTATAAATCCAAGTCAAAGTTTCCATATTTTAATAAATTAATACGGAATTTAATTAAAAACGGACGCTCCGTTTTACTAATAAAAATGGACACCACTAGTATCATGACATGTGGATTTTTAATGGAATATGATTTGTTCTCTCCTCTCTCCTAGAATGGGCAATTATAACTTCAATCTTTTACTTCTTGATTTTCGTTTTTTTCTTTTACTTTAAATAAAAAAATTCCTTTTACAACACATCTTAATTCAATCTTACATGTATTGAGAATTGATTCTCAAGACCCAAAATAAATGCATATAAATTCTATTATATATTATTTATCTACTTAACATGAAATTACTTATGATTCAAAAGAATTTTTTTTTTTCCAAATAAGTTAAAGAATTCATTGACTACAAAATATAATATTATTTGCTAAATAACATGTAAATTTAAGTTGATGTATTATAAGGGAAATTTTAATTTTATTTGAAGAAAAATAAAAGAAAAGAAAAAAAAAATATGCAAAGAGTAATGTAAACAAATACCATAGAGAAAACTAAAGTAATACTCATAATTTGGTTCTTTCAACTGCCACGATTGGAAGAGATAAAATTATCTATTCACTTGAAATTAGATAAATATTCACCACATGTCACCAGATGTATGGCATCCGTTTTCCTCACAAAAATGGGGCGTCCGGCCCTAATTTACACCCAATTAATAATATATATTAAGTCAAAAATACCCTTAAGTCAAATCAAATC
Source organism: Erythranthe guttata (assembly GCF_056151865.1). NCBI lineage: Eukaryota > Viridiplantae > Streptophyta > Magnoliopsida > Lamiales > Phrymaceae > Erythranthe > Erythranthe guttata. The sequence goes on along the minus strand of NC_142534.1, from coordinate 12,080,702 downwards.
AAATCCCAAAAAATTTCTATATCAAAACAAATTCCCAAACATCTTTCTTCCAAATATTAACTAAAAAATTAAATTAACTTGTTAAAAAAAAATATTATTTATTTTACAAACTCATACTCTAAAAACGCCACCGCCGCTGCACCACCGCTGCACCACCGCCTATGACTCTGTGGACTCCGACTCACTCTGTTAACCGCAAATAGCAAACTGAAAATTAGAATTTGTATTATTGAATTGCAAACAACAAAATACATATGATTTCGCCACATGCAAACCACAAACTGAATTTTTTTTCTCCAGAATTTGCATTATTGAATTGCAAACAAAAAACTACCTATTACTTCGCCAAATGCAAACATCAAACTGCAAAAAAATCAGCAGAACTTGCTATGTTGAATTGCAAGGAATAAACTATTGATGACTTCATCAATGCAAACAGCAAACTGAAAAAAAAAATCAGCATCATTAAAAAACATTAACAAAAAAATTGTTTATGGAACATGTTGCAAACAACAAAAACATTAAACGAAGTGTTTGTAAAAATGTAACTTAATACATACCTTACACATTGTAAACCGGAGGAATCGAATCTCAACACCCAACGCAATTGTGCAAACAACAAACGAAGTTAACCTGTAAACATAAATTGCTAACAACAAACGATGAAGGTTCTACATACGGAAAACTCAATGCCAATTTTGGCTAGGGCTTTGAATTTCTGAATTTTTTTTTTGGGAGGGGAATGTTTGTTGTCCTCTTTAATTATTTCACCAAGAAATCATCTCATAATCTTTTTTTTATTTTTTTTATTTTCCTTCTCTATAATATTTCTTCATAAGAAAAAAAAAACAAAGAAAAAGAAAAGAAAAACATAGAAGAACAAGAGAGAGAGAGAGAGACGCATGAATGAGATACATAGAGATATTGAGGATTTAATATAAGCTGAGAGAAACGTGAGATTGGAGAGAGAGAGAATGAATGATATATGAGATTTGTTTTCTTTATTTTATTTATATTATTTTTTTGGTCAAAGAACATATGCCTATATTTATCTAGTAACTAGGATCTCTACCCTATATAAGTTCAAAATTAGGGGTGTCTAGCTAGCAAATTTCCCCATATTTTAAATACATTATATATATATATATATATATATATATATATATATATATATATATATATATATATATATATATATATATATATATATATATATATAAACTCTAAAAGAACTTAAATCATGACAACAAAAAACATAAACGAAATTCAGCGGCAAAAAGAAAACACAAACCATCCATTTATATACACATCCATAGCAATTTCTAACATAGTCTAATGTAATACAACTATTATGATCAAAATTAATTGTACAAGTCAAACTGCATGAACCGGAGAGTTTCCATTACTGGAGGAGCCTAGATGCCACGTGTCCTGAACCTGAGCAGCAAACTGCAAATTCCATATCACATCTTCGATTGAAGGCCTCTCGGAAGGCTCGTTCGACAGACATCTTATACAGAGCTCTATTAGAGTCTTTAGCGAATCATCCGAGCATTCCTTGTGCACCGCCGGATCTATTATACTCCGTCGAGCTATACTATCTGCTGCTAGGCTCACTGACAGCTGTCCAAGAACATATAGATACATATGTACGTGTTAGTATAGTAATATACAATGTTTAACGAAAGTGTTTAGTGTGTATTGAGGAATTATTGATATCGGGAAATAATTAATATGCTTACAATATCTTTGGACACGTTAACGTCGTTCAAAGAGATGATTGTCCTTCCGACAATGATTTCGAGTAAAATTACTCCGAAGTCGTAGATATCGTTTTTCTCCTCACAACTCAGCCTGCGTACAATACCAAAAGAAAAAAATGAAAAAAAAGTTTATTTGCAGAAACAAAAATACTTGCCGAGGTTCATGTAAGATACCCCCTCAGTTCCTAATTAACTGTCGTTTTTAGCTTTGCACAAGTATTAAAAATCTCAATAAATGTGTCTTGATTTTAGGAAAAAAAAATACATTAGGAAGACTAAAATAACCCTGATCATTTAAATATGTAAGGTTAAAACAGGAAAAAAAAATGCATTTAATGTAGTATGGAAAATTTAAAGTGACAGATAATATGGAAATTTTCTTTTAAAAAGAAACAGTTATTGTGAAGTATATGTTAGGACACAAATATCGTATATTGTCTTAAAACTGCGACTAGTATATTGTTCGTTACGTTTACCATTCTACACAATTATTTGGACCCCGTAAAGGGTAATTAAGAAAAAGTGACACGAATATGAATATTTGATTGTAAATACCATGTGCAAGTTAAGGAAAACCGAACGACAATACATTCGAAAAAAATAAAAAAAATAATAATAATTTTTTATGACCAATGAAGTAGAGAGTAATCAATAGACTAATTACGAAGAAAAGCACTTACATCGATCCAAATTTTTCCTTCGATCCGCGTAATAGAATTTGCATCTCGTTCTAAACAAAGTCACAAGAACTTCAAACCTCAGTCGATAGCACATATATTCGATATTTTGTCATGTAAAATGAAACAAGATAATCAAGACACTAATCCCCGTTGATTAGAAACACTTACCGAATTTCTATTCTCCGTCAGCAGAGGTACATTGTATTTGCTAATTTTGACGAGGAGATTATGGTCAAGCAGAATATCCGTAATTTTCAGACGATTAGAGTATATTCCAGGTATTATTCCGTTATGAAGAAACTGAACACCCTTTGCTATTCCAATGCCAGCTGCTATTCTTTGTGTCCACGTAAACTTCTGTCCCGATTTTCCATCTGTTTTTTTAATTATATAAATATCGGTAAAAAAAAACAAAAAAAAAAATGATGTCTTGAAAAGTCATAAATCGCATGTACCTGATATAAACGAGCGGAGGGTCCCGTTTGGCACGTACTCGAAGACATGAAAAAATCGACTAACACACGACGAATCGTCTTGAAAGCACTCAAAGCAGTGGCCAATTGCACTGACGAGATGACAATGCCGAAGTTTTGAAATCAACTCAAGTTGGTTAGTGTAAGTGTGGATTCCGTGTCGTCTTCTCATTTTCAAGCTTGTTATGGCGACAACTGTTCCGTCTGTCAGCCATCCTTTGTACACCTGTTCGATTTCATTATAAAAAAAAAAAAAAAAAATAAAAAATAAAAAACAAACAAACAAACAAACGGCGAGATGCACTTATTGCTTATTGTTCATAATGCAAGGCTTTTTTTTTCGATTGATACATACAAGAATGATGTATGTATAGATGATACCTGTCCATTAGAACCTTCCCCGATAAGATTCGAATGATTGAAGTTATTAGTCGCCTCCTTAATTTCATCGAGAACGAAGGTTCTATACGGTGGAATTCCAAGTGCTCCCATTTTCATCGTTTCTGATATATACCCTGTCGAACAAATAAAATTGAAATTACTATACAACTTCTAGTTCACCATTTCAAGAACATGTTTTTTCTGCAAAAAAAAAAAAAACAAAAAGACGGGAGGAGGTCGAGTAACTTAATAAACGACGACGACAATTAGCCAACTCAAATTAGAAAAATCGACAAAAAAGTCGACAAATTAGATATAAATTGCTGCACTTAATTAGTCTACACATTCTAATTCACCACTTCAAGAACACGCTTTTTGGCCAAAAATAAAATAAAAAAACAACAAAAGGAAAAAATTCGAGTTACGAAAAATTAGCCATTGCAAATTAGAATAAAATGATTGTCGAACCAGTAAAGATTGAAATTGCTGCACTTAATTAATACACACATTCTAATTCACCACTTCAAGAATACGTTTTTTCGCAATAATAAAAAACAAATAAATAAAGCAAAGGCCGAGTTACTAAAATTAGCCGTTGCAAATTAGAAAGAAAAAAAAAATCTTACTAGCATCCTTGAGCAGCTGAAGTGTGTACGAAGGCGAGGCCTTATCGACAATCGATCTCGTGAGCGGAACTTTACCAACAATCAGCTGATTCTGTTTTGTATATTCCCTCTTCACGAATATGAAAGCAAGCCCGAAAAGCGCAACCGCCCCAACAACCCCTCCAACCATACTCGAAGCGAGAACCGCCTTACCATTCGACGCTCGTTTCTCCTCCGTTTTCTTCGGAGAAATCCCCACAGCAAGAGCTTCACTATGACAGTAAGACAAAGGGTGCTGATTTTTAAATCGACTCGAAAAACAATTGCCATCGTACATAGAGACGATCCCTCCGTCGGATGATGTGAGACAATCGGGCAAATCTCCTGTGAAATGATTCGCAGACATATTCACAAACACTAGCTGTGCACTGCAAGAGATGCTCTGTCGCGAGAGCTTCCCGCTGAATTTGTTGCCACCGATGTTTAAGTAAGTGAGGGAATTCAGCGACAGGAGCGAATACGGAAACGGGCCGACGAGCTCGTTCGACGAGAGGTCCAGCTTCTGAAGCTGGTAGCAGGAGCTCAGTTCATCGGATACTACGGAATGGAACTTGTTGTTTTTCAGGACTAAGGAAACCAGCTTTGTCGGCAAACTAGGAAACTGAGGTCCGAGGTTGTTGTCTTCCAAATCAAGAATCTGAAGATTCGTTAAGTTACGAAGCTCCGGCACTTGCCCGGTGAGATTATTTGCAGAGAGAACAAGTGTTCGAAGATTCGCCATAGCCGATAATCCGTACGGAAAAGAACCGGCGAGTGAGTTGTTCTTGATGCTCAAAACACTCAGCGACGGAAGAGAAGAAGAAAGCCAGCCGGGGAGTTCGCCGGTGAAGCCATTGTCGTCGAGTATCAGCGTTTGGAGGTTTTTTAGCGACGAAATTTCCGTCGGTATCGAACCGTTGAATGAGTTGGAGCTCACGTTCAGTATTTCCAGCGACGAAAAATTAGCGACGGACGGAGGCAGAGGGCCGTTCAGCCCTAACGAAACTAGCGACAGAACTTTCAGGTTTGGGAGGGCGGCGATGTTGGAGAAGAAGGTGTTTGTCGAGAAGTCGTCGCTGAAATGGGGGAACCGGTGTTGGTTGTCGCCGGTGAGGTGGAGCTGGGTGATGTTGTCTTCGTAGCAGACGAGGGTGAGGATCTGCGACGGCGCGTGGTTGCAGAAGTCGGCGTTGTCGGTCCAGGTTGTGAGCTCTTGTGGGAAGTTGAGCTGCTGTTTGATTCTCGCGAGGGTTTCGTACTGGGATTGCTGCAGCTGGTTTGAGTAATGGGGTTGTAAGGAAATTGCGAGCAAGAGGAAATGCAGGAAGGTGACGATTCTTGGTTTCGTCGCCATTGATGCTGCTGTTACCAGGTGTGGAGTTTTTCACATAGTTGAGTGTGTGAAGCAAAATTCACATGATGCTCTGTACAATAAGTCAAGGAGCATGTATAAGTTTATATGTAATTTATTTATTTGTTTATTTATTTTGTTTTAATAACATAAACATATATAAATTTCATTCCCTTGTTCTGGGATTCACTATTTTATTAATTTCATTTTCCTGTTTTTTTATTTATTTAGTTTTTGTCCTGTAGTTTGGAGGGCAAATTACGAGAAATTCCCTGAGGTAGAGCTTAATTATAAAAATCCTTCTTGTGTTTGTGTAATTACGACCCATACATAATTACGATTGTTATATTATTATTATTATTATTATTATTATTATTATTATTATTATTATTATTATTATTATTATTATTATTATTATTATTATTATTATTATTATTATTATTATTATTATTATTATTATTATTATTATTATTATTATTATTATTATTATTATTATTATTATTATTATTATTATTATTATTATTATTATTATTATTATTATTATTATTATTATTATTATTATTATTATTATTATTATTATTATTATTATTACTATTATTATTACTATTATTATTACTATTATTATTACTATTATTATTACTATTATTATTACTATTATTATTATTATTATTACTATTATTATTACTATTATTATTATTATTATTATTACTATTATTATTATTATTATTAGTATTATTATTATTATTATTATTATTATTATTATTATTATTATTATTATTGTTATTTTTTTTTTTCTCTGAACTAAATATAAATTTGTTTGGCCAAAATAAATTATATGTTTAAACACTAAATTATATGGCCGTAAAAATATTGTAACGTTTTTATGATTAGTTTATATTGTAACATTTTATGCAATAAGTTATGAGATTAAGTTTATATGTAATTTTATTGTATGTATAATAATTTAAGTTTATTTTCATTCATGTTTCAATATTTTTTATTCTGAAATTTATCATAATTTTAAAGTATACAGTCAATAAAATTAGAGACGTGTTATTTTAACCCTTAAAATATTTTATTTCACCACCTCATTAAATATATTTCTTATTTCACCCCATTCTTCTTCTTCAATCTATAGTATGTACAAATTCATAAATTGTCCACCACTAAACTAATTAAAATGTTTATAGAAAATCTTCACCATTTTTTACTGGAATTTTTACCACAAAATCCCACCCTGTCCAAGTGAACAATACATTCGTCAGAGAAAAACACCAAATGTAAAAAAAAAAATATAGCAGGAATTCACGTTCTTGGAGAAGTAAATTAAGAGAGTTCGTATGAAAGGTCCCGAACTTCCTCCAAAATTGGCCAGTTTGACTTGATATAATTTAGTTTCCTAAAAAAATCGTTATACAATCTGCAGATCATCTGATATGGAAGTTTAAATATCTTGTAATAAATATTACATTGCATAAAAAAAATAACTTAGAACACATGCAGATTAAGCGAATATAAAGAAGGGTGGTGGATTATAAATTCGAGGGATATTTATGATATTTTATATATTTTTGTGGTAAATTAGGATACTTTGGAGATGGAAATAACACAATTCTAAAATTATTACTTCAAATCAGATCTATAATCAATATTTAAAAAAAAAAGACTAAAATTGTAATTAACAATTAACATTTAAATTATAATTATGTGATATATTTGATGAAATGCTATAGGGGACCAAACAAAATCTATTTTCTATAAATAATAAAATAGTGAAATATTATTATTTTACTATTATTTGGTGTATAATTTATGAAAATGGTGTGAAACAAATTACACTATCTTTCCACCAAAAATAATGACATTGTAGAAAGATGTGGGAGGTAAACTCATTTATTCATCACCAAAAAGATGTTGTTACTATGTTGGCATTACAAACTGAATTTTTATTATAATTAATTTTATGTTTTTAAAGATAGAACTATGAATAAAATAATCAGCACAAGGGAAATTCAATTAAAAAAAGAGAAAAAGATTATTAGTTTAATGGTGGCAGAACTGCAGAAGTGCATTGTACATGGCAGATTCTGGCTCTCTGCAAGTCATTAATTTACAAGGACATAATTATTAGCATCATTTTTTTTTGTTTTTTTTTTAATAAGAAAATTGTTAGCATCTTTTTTCTTGTATTGTGCAAATTGTTAATATCAGGGGCGGAACCAGGATTAGAAAGTAGGGGGGCTAACTAAAATTTCGGAGTTCCGGGCAGCGTCCTGAAAAAAAATTTAAGTTTACAAGACATTGAAAAAATAGGTTTATATTAGGAAAAAAATTACGACACATATCTATAATATGATATATATCTATAATTTATATAAAATTATGGAGAATAAACAAAAAATTAGGGGTCTTAAGAGATAGGTCCCTGGTGACAAAACTAAATAGAACTAAATGACAACTTCAACTAAACATTTGCTTCACATCCTTTATTAAATTCATTCCAAAAATGCCCTTTCACTTATCTTTATTTTTATTTGTTTTTTATATTATTATTTTTTACATTATTATAAACAAATTGTTTTCCTTATTTTTTATTTGAAATTGACGAGAAAAAATATTTTTCATTTTTATTGAAAAATACAGCAGATTTCGAAAAATACTATGGTGTACTATAATATACTATGGTATACTGTGGTATTATAGATTAAACTATTATTAAAAAAAATCTTTTTTTCTACATAATATTGAAAATTACAAAAACAACTCGTTCTTCGTTTTTTGTAATTCAACCTACAATTTTTTTTTTATTTTTTTATTTAATTGATTTTTTTTGTCAATACTGTAGTAGACTATGGTCTACTACATTGTAGTATGATATACTACGGTGTACTACAAAACCCTAGCAACCAACAACACCAATCTCGCCAACCCTAGCCGTCAACGCAGCAGCCGTCAAACCCTAGCCGCCTACATTCGCAGTCATCGCAACCGTAGTCAATTACCAAGTTTGAGAAAACGTAGATTTACCATTTTAATCCAAATCAAACAAAATCTCTTGAAGATCAAGAAAATCAGATGCAATTAGTAAAAAATATACTTTCAATTAAATATCCACCATAACCACATCACTCCCCGCTGCCTCGACCTCCACAGCCACGGCCCCCGCCGCGGCCACCATAGCGGGACAGCCCCCCGGCTCAGATCTACCATCACAGCCCGACCCCTTGCCTCACCTCCACCACCACAGCCCTTCGGCTTGCATCGACCATCACAGCCCGGCCCCCTGCCGCAACTCCACCAAAACTCCACCTCCACAGCCCCTCGGTTTGCATCGACCATCACAGCCCGGCCCCCTGCCGCACCTCCACCACCACAGTCCTTTGCCTCTTGCTGAAGAAGAAAGCATGAAATATATCGAGAATAAGAGATGGAGAGGTGAGAGAGAAAAAAAAAAACGAGAGAAAAGAATATAAGAGAGAACGTGTGAGAGAGAGAGAACGTGAGAGAATAGCAAAAAATAAAATAAATCTGAATAGGAGAAACGTGAATATGTAGGTTAGAAAATTTAGGGTATAAGGGCAAAATTGGGATATAAAAAAAATTAGGGATGAGGCTCATATATTATTTCAAGTTAAGGATTTAATTAAAAGAATGAATTTGGATTTGTCATTTAGTTCAAATTAGGTTTCATTTGAGGAACTTGTAGCATATTACGCCAAAAAAATTAAGGGTTAAAACACATATTTACAAAATCTTTGGGGGCGCCAAAAGTAATATTCAAAAAATATTATGTCAAAATAGCTAAAAAAAAAAATCTTTTGGGGGTCAACTGTTTCCCTGCCCCTTATTGGTACCGCCACTGGTTAATATAGTATCAAAACCTAAATCTCAAGAAGGATTCCATGATTTTTTTTCTGCTATATTAATTCAACTCATCATATTAAAATATAACTTGTGAATTGTATCTGTATCATGTAGTGAAAGTCAGCTTATAAAGAAACCTATCAAAGAATACATTATATTTATAGACATATAGATCACTTAATCCCACTTTGCATCCTTGAAACATATAATTTTGGTACTTTGCACTAGGGGTGGGCATTCGAATCGGGTTATTCAAGTATGACCCGACCCGGTCGGGTATTATCTGTCTGGATCGGGTAATTTTTGAACTTAACCGGGTTTTTCCTGGGTTCGAGTACTCGGTGCTCCCAAACCGGGTCGGGTCCGGGTATTAGAAATTCTACCCGGGTACACGATCGGGTACCCAGTAAAAAAAAATTATATATATATATATGTCTGTATCTATATGTATATTTTATGTAAAATTGGTTACTGCTTGTTTGATTGTATTTTTTTTTTTTTATGTTTTTGTGATTAATTGTTTTTGTGTAATAAATTTAGTAATTCTTTTGTATTTATGAATGTGTGTATATAACAATATGTTTTACTTTCCGTATTTGTAATCCAAGTAAAGCAACATCTAATATATTTTGATATTTTATGAAGTGTGATGTCACATTTAGAATTGGAAGTATTAAATAATTATTAGAGGAAAAAAAAAAGAGGAAAATATTAAAACCCGAACCCGACCCGAAATAACCGGGTACCCGGTTATCTCGGGTCGGGTTCGTGTTATTTTTTTTTGCAAAAAACCCGAATAACCCGATCCTAATAACCCGACCCGACCCGAATGCCCACCCTACTTTGCACCCTCAAAACAAATTAATAGCACTTCGCACCCTCAAAATACAATAAATCACATCCCAAATAAACTTTTAGAGCTAAAAAATGTAATTTAATATTTTTAGTGATATTTTTTAGGATACCAAATGTCAAATATTTTTTATTCATCAATCATTTTGAAACTATAAAGTGCATAAATAAAAATACATTTCATCAACATATTTAAAAGTTATATTTTTTTTTTATCAAAATAAAATATTTTGCGAAAAAAAAAATCATTCAGCTATTCCGTTATCAAGTTATCTGAAAATCATATTTTCTTCCAAATTTTTTACCTAAATTATTCAACCAGCTAGAACAAAAGATCCATCAATCGAGTAATTTAGTGGTAAAAGATTATTTCATTTTTTTTGTAGAAAAATATAGTTTTTTTAAATAATCCGGTGTAAGTTTTATTTTTTGGCACTTTGTCCGCTCGAAATTAGGTTGGAGGTTCAAGAAAATAACAATTTTTAATTTTTGCACCGCGAAAATAAAAACACCAATAAAAGATGAAATTGCCTTTATTATTCAATTTAGGGTGCATTGTAAATGATTTGAAGGTGCAAAGTGCTATTATTATTTTTCGACGATGCAAGGTGCCAAAATTATATTTTTCACCAGTGCAAAGTGGGATTAAGCAATATAGAAGTAGACATTTGATTAGTTATGATAGGGTTTTTACTCGTTGATAAATATATAGAAATTGCTGGGTAAATAATTAATTTAATTGTTTAACCACAATATAATAACAACAACAATTATGGCACTGAAGATCATAAATTTATCTCTTTTCTTTTTGGGTAATAAAAAAAACCCTCACCCAACTAACTATATAGGTGCACAGAGGGGTGGAAATCGGACGGAATGCATCGGAAGTGCCTTTTTCGGAAAATTTTCAATTTTTTTTCGAAAGTTAAAAATAGGTTTCAATTTCCGTTCCAAAAATTTTGAAATTTCAAAATCCATTCCAATTTTGGAATACCTCGGAATCGGCGGAATTTCGGAATTTTTGGAAATTGCATTAATTCTTAATTTTGTGTTCCAAAATCGGAAATAAAAAGTTTTAGATTTTTTTTCCCTAATATTTTCGTAATTTTTAAGCAAAATGCAAGAATCCAAAATAAAAAGTCAATAAGATGAAATGTAAACACTTGTAAAAACAACATAATCAATTTAACAAAGGAAACATAGTTCCAGCAAATTTAAAAAAAAAAAAAAAAAGTTAACATAGTTCTTGCAAAACATGAATAGAATAACAATTCAAAAAACCAATCGAACAAAAAAAAAAAAAAAACCAAAGTTGTTTACAATTCATCACATCTTAAGTCAAGAGTCATGACAATTAGGCTCTTGCTTGGGCCTAATCGGGTATTTATATTTTTTAAATAATATATATCATAAATTATATTATAAAAATACAAAAAATATATATAATATTATATATTTCGGAAATAAAATCGGATTGGAAATCAGAATTTCCAACAATTTTATATGTAATTTCAATTTCGTTCCAAAAATAATTGGAAAAATCGGAAATCGGAATGAGAAAAAGGCTTCTAAATTCAGATATTTTCGGATCGAAATTGGCGGAATTCGAAAATTCCGTTCCAATTTCCACCCCTAAGTGCACTGGGTTAACCTACACTCTCGTATAATAAGTTGCAAACAATACGAAAGAGATAAACCACCCTATACTTTTCAATACAAAACCAATAAACCGGAAAAAGATGTTATTTTGTGAAAGAATTTTTGGGTTTATAAAAAGTGGAATTTTTGTGCTTGTGGAAATTATCAAGTAATTAGAGGAACAAAAAAAATAAAAGAAGAAGACCCAAATTTTTGTGAACAATGTAGGGTCGAACTTGTTGATTCTCAGATACGAAGATATCAAATGGGCTACATCAAACTCCCATGCCCAGTAACCCATGTGTGGTATTTAAAACGTCTTCCCAGTTATATTACGAATCTTTTAGATAAACCTATTATAGAATTAGAAAGCATGTATGGGTAAACAAACACTCTCGTATAATAACTTGCAAATCATACGAGAGATGTAAATCACACTAGGCTAACTACGTGTGACAAGTTCGACCTAGCGACCATTAGGAAAGGGATTCGAACTCCGGTCAATTGTTACAAGTTTACTTACTCCAACTGCTAGGTCATTGCTTAGGGGATATAAATGTATCTTTGATAATTAATAAACTAGGCGCAAAATTTTCAAAATTCCACATAACGATTTTGTTTGCACGGTTTTATTCCAATCAATAAAAACTACAAACACTATATGTTAGAAAAAATTTGGTGGCCACACATTAAGTATCTTTCTTTCCTAGAGGAAACAAAATGAATAAACAAGAAATGGCAAATTACAAAGACTCCTCTCAACCTCGTTGGGCGAGTTGGTACTTAGCCTTACTTACAGGGTAAAGGTCTAGGGTTCGAGTCTCCCTCGCCTACTTCCCCTTGTAATGAACTCAAATTTACTCAAAAAAAAAAAAAAAAAATTACAAAGACTCCTGAAATAAATATTAATTACGAGAAAGCCCTTATTATTTATAATAACGAGCACCACCGTACGGTATTCTTCGGCTAACGAATTTCTCCTCACAGAGTTAACAATAATATAATCAAATAGATTCCATAAAATATCTGTTTTGTAATGACCCGAATACCCTCAAGAGTCTAATTGCAAGGTTTGTAAATTAATTCTAATTATTTTTCTTATAATTTGTTTACAACTGTTATTTGCTTACTGCTAACTAGTGTTTTTTTTTTTTTTTTTTTTTTTTTTTTTTTTTTTTTTTTTTGTCAGAAGGAGTTTTGCGTAAGATTTTATATTGCACGAGGGACCAAATATAAGAAAATCAGAAATTTGAATATAAGATATATTTTTATGTTCACTTTAATTATTTGAACAGAGAGATATTTTAGACAACTATTATGGTTTTTTTGCAGCCCTTTAATTTTTGGGGTGTTCGTAATTATGCAAACAAGAAGGGTATTTTCGTACTTAGACCTTATCTTGTGAGGTACTTATAATTTGCCCAAAAAGAAAAGATGGAGTGTCCAAAATAAGTTCACATGAGAGGCTCTGTTGCAGTGATGTATATTACATACCACCAAATCGTATAGATTTTAGACCGCCTCCATATTGGAGATCGATTTTTAGAACACTGCAATACAATAAAAACAACAATTATGGCATTGAAGATCATAAATTTATCCTCTCTTTTTTTCTTTGGTAATAAAGGGACATGCAACCAACTATATATGTGCACTGGTTGCACCTACACTCATGTATAATAACTTGCAAACAATACGAAAGATATAAACCACTATATACTTTTCATTACAAAACCAATAAACCGAAAAAATGGATTATTTTGTCAAAGATTTTTCAAACTTATAAAAAAGTAGGATTTGTGCTTGTGGAAATTATCGAATAATCAGTATGCAGATATCAATTGGGCTACATCAGACTCGCATGCCTAGTAACCCATGTGTTGTATTTAAAACGTCTTCCCAATTATATTACGAATATTTTAGATAAACCTCTTGCAGAATTAGAAGACATGTACTGGCTAAAAATACACTCTCGTATAATATACGAGTTTGCTAACCGTACGAGAGATGTAAACCACACTAATTTAACTATGTGTGACAAATACGACCTAGCGACCGTTGACAAAAGGGATTCGAACTTCGATCAATTGACACAAACTCACTTGTTCTAACTGTTAGATCATTGCATGACATAAATTTGTCTTTGAATTAATAAACTAGGCGCAATTTTTTCAAAATTCCAAGTAATGAATATAATTTGAACCCACATAATGATTCTGTTTGCGCGGTTTTATTTCAGTTCAGTCAATAAAAACTACAACACATCCCTTTCTACATTTCTTCACCAAGAAATATATATATATATATATATATATATATATATATATATATATATATGCTAGAAAACTTTTTGGGGCCACAAATTAATAAATGTCTTTTTTTTCCAAGAGGAAACAAAATGAATAATAAAGAAGAAAAGATGGAGTGTCCAAAATAAGTTCACATGAGAGGCTCTATTGCAGTGATGTATATTACATATACATACCACCAAACATGGTAGTCAGTGTTAGAAGAAAACTTTGTGTCCTTTTTTTCTGAGCAAAAAGCAAAAAAAGTAGTTTGAGAAATTTCTCACATCAGTGAGTTGTCACATTATTTATTAGTCACGGACCATTCATATGTATTATATTGTGAAAATACATATTATTGTATATATGTGGTGGTGTCACATGTGTGTTTATTTTATTTCGTTTTTTGTTTTTTCAGGTAAACTTTAAATCATGAGGATTATTATAATAAATGTTGCCAAAATATCTATGACCGTCACCGTCAACAAAAAAAACTATTGAAAATTGAAATTCATTTATTATAGTGCTTGTTGAAATGAAAATGGTAGGGATCTCATGTATATGCACTAACCCATAAATGCAGTAACCCATTTACTGAATGATGCACATTTTTCTATATGTTAGTGAGTTATTATTCTCACATAAATTTATAATACTCTAAAATATATGTCATTTATCTCCTTTTTTTTTTTTTGAACTAGTTGGTCAATTGTTTAATGATTTTTTCTGCTTAAAATTTCCTGGGTAAATCTATCTACTATCTACACATTCATATATATCTTCACTACTAGTATTTTTCCTCGTGCAATGCACGGGATTTTATTTCAAAAGTAAAAAAGAATAATCGATTTAATATATAATAAAATATAGTACACTAATATGAGATTGATAATTGTTGAAAATTATGGTTAGAAAATTAGTAGAGAAAAAAATATTAAAAATAAATAATTACAGATGTACGATTAAAGTAGGATTCTTCACGGTTTCGTTTTAATTTTGATAATCGTTGAAAATTATAGTTATAAATTAGTAGAGAAAAAAATATTAAAAATAAATAATTAAAGAAATACCATTAGAGTTTTTAGGTTACCCATCGTTTCTTCCTTTTATATATAAGATATATAAGATATTATATATTTAGGGTAAATTACAACCATCTCCCTGAAGTAACATGTAATTACAAAAAATCCCTTATTTTTGAGAAATTACATCCAACCTTATTCAGTTTGTAAATTTCATACATCCACCCCTTACAAGATGGTGTTAATATGAGAAGTCTACAAAAAGCAAGAGTGGATTTAATTATGGGTAAATGAGGGAGGCTGTTGTAAATAGGCCTTACCTCAGGACCGTGATTGTAATTTACCCTATATATTTATTATACAAAAGGGAGAGATTCGTCCAGGTTGGACGACCACACCACGTACATGTTCACCTAAAAAATTATGATTTAGCAACATCTACATTAGTTGTTACATGCTAATTTTAGATATGAATTTACTATTAGTTGCTAATATTCGTCTCTATATAACTAAAATTTAAATGGACTGTATTATGTCGATTTCTAAATTCGCAGTTAACTATTTATTTTAGCAATGAATTTGTTATTAATTGTAAATTGCCATTGCTAAATCGTGATTTTCTAGTACTGATAGTCAGGTTGGACGACCACAAACACTCTTCAATATAGTTAAGTAATAAGTGCCATATGTCGACCACCCTAAGTTGGATATCGATTACCTTCTACTTCATATTAATTGAAATTAGAACGAAAGAATTAAGAGTTTACATTATATTTTGGATTTAGTTTTGAAAAAAAAAAGAATTAAGAGTTTACATTATACTTTGGATTTAGTTTTGAAAAAAAAAAAAGAAAAGAAACAAATGAGTTGCGTTTGACATGATAGTTATGGGGTTACAGATAGAATTTTTTCAATTGTATCCTGCGAGTTGCATTTAGCATTTCAGTTATTTTATTTAAGTTCGATCTATGTATAATTCAAGTTCAATGAAATATAATCTATAAATCACATGAGGTACCCATTGACATTTTTTGCATTCGACACTATTTTATTTAGTCTAATTATTAAAAAGAAAATATTATTAACATCACTGCTTGGCCCTAGGCCTCGATCGGCCTGTTGTGGATCGTGCATGGCTCATCGGCACCACGTGCCTGAAAACAGTCCCTCTTCCTAGGGGCCATCATGAGTTGCGACACTGGGCAAATCGTCCCCTCGTCTTCCTTCTTCTCAAAAAGTCATTGCCATTGTGCATGGCTTGTGCGACAAATCTGAGCATGGATGAATTCTCCCACATCGAACCTCTCTCTCATCCGGCATACACAGTAGAGGAATCGTGCTTGGCATAATATGAGCTCATCGGTGAGTTCGTTATAAAGCAATGAAGCATAAACCGGAGGAGGACCTAATTAGCAGGCCTCAAATGTTTTTCCTTGCAGTGAAGCTTGATCCATCATTGTTAGATGTAGCTGTTCGATTCTGTATATCCTTGTTGCCACAAAAGATGTAGATGTTCCGGATGACGATTCCTTTAAATATTAATAACTTTTTAAAATAATAAAATTAATATGTGGTACTATATAAGTATTATGTGATTACTACTTGATAATGCTAAAAACAGATCACCTTAAATAGTTGAGATCGAGGGAGCTGGGAGAGCAAAGTGGATCGCTGCTCACGTGCTAGATGGCCCTGAGATACCTGCGAACAGAGAACACGTGAACTAGGCCGGGGGTTGATCCGGCGGAAACCCCTCCGACGCTCAAGTTAGACGTGGGGATAGTAGAAATAATTGAGAGAATAAGACTCTTAGTATTATTTAGATAATAGGGCCTCCTGAAAGAATGAGTTCAAACCTTTATTTATAGCTTAGTTGAGATTGTCGGCCCCAAACCTTACTTGAAGGTGATTAGACCTCGGTGATAGTGGTCTTCGATATTGGGCTCGTGGCCCAGTAGGTAAATAATTTGTAGGCCCATTGGGTTGGACCAATTAGGTATATCACTACTAAAATACAATAAAAATAAATGCAGTCATTCAGTACCTCTAAAACCAAAATTTGATTTCTCAATATTTCTCATTATCTACAAAAACATATTTATCACCAAAAATGTATTAACATGTGATATTTAATTCTTACTGGCAATTTTTATCTCTTTATCATTTGACTAGACATGCCTGCACTTTGATTCATAGATGACTCTTTACACCATCTTATTATGTCCTAACTTTTCACATTTTGAGCATGAATATTTTGGACCATTTATTTTTGCAGGCACTTGTTTATGAATTAATTCATCATGTTCTTTCCTTTGAGCATGCTTCAACGCCCTTCCTGCTATTTTTGATTTTTGGTACCATGGCACTAATGCATAGTGAAAATAAGGCCATTCTTTTTGCCCTTCAAAGGGTTGAGCATGTGCCAATATGTTATAAAAAATATATGCTTTTTATACCAATGCTCAACATAACCCCTCAATACTTCCCTTCTATAAAAGATACAAGGTGTACCATGAACTCAAGAAATTCTAGAGATGCCCCATTTTTTATAGCTGCAAATTTTTCATGTGAAATCAACTGTCCACTGATCACAAACCCATTCCTTAATTTAACTTTATTATGGCCATTCCACTTTAAAATGTACTCATGTTTTTTTTTTCTTTTATTTTGCTAATGTCCTCGCACTGATGAACAAATGTCTATTGGATTTTTTCACTTTATCCATTTGAGAATGAATTCTTCTTATCATAATCACCCTGATGACTCCAATATGATTATTATCGGTTTATCACATGCTTTTAAGAGAACCTTGTTGAAACTTTCACAAAGATTGTTGACCAATAAATCGCACTTCAGCCAGGTACTAAAGTGCAATTTTCTCAATTCATTAGATGTATTTCTCTCACGCAATTATAAGCAGCTCGATCACATGCTTTCGGTTTTTTCATCTCCCTATTAAAATCCACAACTCTAGTAACTGAAATCACGGTTATCCAATCGTGAATCTAATCGAAAATCGATATGTCAAAATTGCGAATCGTAAATCGTAAGATTTTTTAAATTTCATTAAAATATTACAATATTTATATATTAAATGATGCACATGTATTTATGAGACATTGAAAAACATTGAAAAAATAATAATAAAACTCTTGGCCAACCTAATGGGCCTACAATTTATTTACCTACTGGGTCACGAGCTCAATATTGAAGATCACCACCATCGAGACCCAATCAACTTTAAATGAGGTTTGGGCCCAACAATCTCAATTAAGGTATAAATAGAGGTTTTAATTCATTCTTTAAGGTATGTCATATTATCTAAGCAATACTATAACATGTATTCTCTCGACTATACTTACTATCCGCACGTCTAACTTGAGCTTCGGGGGGGTTCCGCCGGATCACACCGGCTTAGTTTACGTGTTCAATGATCACAGGTATCTCAAGGTCATCAAGCTCGTGAGCCAGTGATCCACTCTGCTCTTCCAGCTCATCGTACTTCAACTCTCTAAGGTGATTTATCTCTAGCATCATCATTTCACGCCCCTCCGACCCACGCTCCAATGCGTTTTCCCACACTATCTGGCCATGCGCCGACGCGAAACCACTACAATTTTTACTCTTGACACGAGCTGGAACGCATTCCGACATGACCTCCACATGGACTCGAGAGTGGGGGCTTAATGATATGCCTAATTGGGCCAACCCAATGGGCCTACAGTTTCTTTATCTACTGGGCCACGAGCCCAATATTGAAGACCACTACTACCGAGGCCCAATCACCTTCAAATAAGGTCTTGGCCCGACAATCTCAACTAATTAAACTTCAGCCCAATTAATGAGGTATAAATAAATGTTTGAACTCATTTCTTAAAGTACGTCATATTATCTGAGTAATACTACAACATGTATTATCTGGACTATTTCTACTATATGCATGCCTGACTTGGGCGTCGGAGGGGTTTTTGCCGGATCAACCCCCAACCTAGTTTACGTGTTCTATGATCGCAGGTATCGCAAGGTCATCAAGCTCGTGAGCCAGTGATATATTCAGCCTGTTCTTCCAGCTCATCCTACCTCAACACTCTAAGGTGATCTATCTCTAGCATCATCAAATATATCTCCTACTTTAAAATATTATTAGAGTTGTAAAGTACAATAAAAATATTTCGATTTTTTTTTAAATCGAAATAGTCATGATAAGATGTAAAAGTATTGGTATTACGAGGAATTATCATATATTAACTTATGTATGTACTTAAAACTTAATATTTTAGCACAATTTTTTATTTTATTATGAAAATATATATATTTTCTGAAAATCATACAAATCGAATCGTAAATCGTATGATTTTTTAACATATACGATTTATTCAACGATTTGAATCGAAATTTTTTTAAATCGAATCGAATCGTACGATTTTGATAACCATGGCTGAAACAACTCTCCTAAGACAAGTTTTCAACTGCAAACCCTTGTGCTTTTGCTTGAAATTATTGTACGTATGCCTTACATAAAATATGTGCTAGGAGTGCGGCAAAAAAATCATCTATTGCTCAAATCAATCCCTTTTGCTTGTCAAAAATGATAGTTCACCGTTAGTTGTTTGTCATGTTCAAGTCTTCAATGAGAAGATTCACAAACCACTCCCAATATTTTCTGTTTTGAGGTCATTAAAAGATTTAAAGTAGGCAAGGTGGAGGCCCGTATGAGCGTAAATTTGATGGTTGAACAAACTAGGCACACACATGCATGTAGTAGAGGATATGTTGCACACCCTTAATTTAAAAAAAAATCTTATATATGAAATATACACCATTACACTTGATATTTTGTTAATATTTTTTTTCTTATAATGAAGAAACCCGCAGCCAACCATATATGTGCATTGGGTATGCTTACACACTTGTATAATAGCTTGCAAATCATACAAGAAATGTAAACCACACTAAGTTAACAATCGGGAGTTTCGGTTATGTCATATTATACTCAATTTCTGGGCATGTGGGAAGATCTTGATAACCTATCCCCTCTAGAAAATTGTTCTTGTCAAAACGGGTCACCTATCTTAACATGGTTCAACAATCTCAAAGTCTACCAATTTCTCATGGGTTTAGATGAGTCATATAATACTCTTCGCACACAGATTATCAATATGGAACCACTTCCAGATATTGATCGTGTGTACTCTATGGTAACTCAAGAAGAAAGCCACAGGTCCGCTATGCAGCCCCGCGAAACAACAGGACCACCCGTGGGATTTGCTGCCCAGGTTCAACCGCTCTCTCCCGTTACTCAATCCGGCCGCCCATTCTGCACTTTTTGTCAACGCCAAGGCCATGTTATTGAGCGTTGTTGGACGCGGCTTGGTATATCTCCTACAACTAATCGTGGCAGAGGACGAGGAAAGGGCCGTTCTCAGTCCTCACGTGGGCAGCAACCTAGCCACGCGTTTGCTGCAACATCTCAACACTTTGGACCGTCGACCGGTGTTCCCGGTATCTCTTCGGATCAGTTGCAGCGCCTCCTTGCTCTAATTGAGCCAAGTCCCGATGGCGATAAGTTGCCTGGTAAGCTTATATCCAATGTTTGTTGGCTAATTGATAGTGGGGCATCACACCATATGACGGGTAATATTTCTTTAATGCATGATGTTCATGATATTACTCCATCTCCCGTTGAGTTACCCGATGGAAAAAGTACCACGGCTACAAAAGATGGGAATGTTATCTTGCAACCAGGCCTTATACTTCATCATGTGCTCTACGTTCCTAATTTGACTGTTAATTTGGTGTCGGTTAGCGAATTGATTCGTGATGCTAATTGTTTTGTGATATTTACGGACCGCCTATGTATTTTGCAGGGCCGCACAATGAGGAGTCCGATTGGATTGGGTGAGTCACGAGGAGGGGTGTACCAGTACAGACCGGGAACGGCCTTAGTAGCTCGAGCAACAGATTCTTACGACTTGTGCCATCGTCGGTTGGGTCATCCCTCTTCCAAGCCTATGTCTTATTTACAAATTAATGGCAGTAAACTTATTTTTCCAAATCAACAGTCTTTATGTGATATTTGTTGTCGTGCCAAACAAACACGGTCTAGTTTTCCTAATAGTAATAATTGTGCCACACATTTATTTGAATTGGTACATTGTGATATTTGGGGTCCTTATCGAAAATCGGCTCTTTCTGGTGCAAGCTATTTTCTTACTATTGTGGATGATTATAGTCGGGCGGTTTGGGTTTATCTTATGCATGAGAAACGCGAAGCAAGCTCTTATTTACGACAGTTTTGTGAATTTGCTAAAATTCAATTTACTACATTTGTGAAAATTATTCGGAGTGATAATGGTACGGAATTTACCTCCAATATTATGATGGATTTTTATGCTCGCAATGATATTATTCACCAAACTAGCGTTGTTGACACTCCACAGCAAAACGGCCGAGTTGAGCGAAAACACCGACATATTCTCAATGTTGCCCGTGCATTGTTATTTCAAGCATTTCTGCCCATTGAATTTTGGGGAGATTGCGTCCTTACTGCTGCACACTTAATAAATCGAACCCCTACTCCTCTATTACATGGCCTTACACCTTATGAAAAATTATTTTCTAGGCCATCATCTCTTAATCATATTCGGATATTTGGGTGTTTGTGTTATGCTCATAATAAAGATCGCTCTAGGGATAAATTTGCTCCACGGAATTGGAAATGTGTGTTCTTGGGTTATCCTCATGGGAAGAAATGATGGAAAGTCATGGATTTAGAAACACATACTATGTTTGTATCTCGAGATGTTAAATTTAATGAACATGTGTTTCCATATGCCTCAAATCCCAAACCTGCTACTGCTATTGCACCTTCACCTTTGATGCAAGCTTCGGATTGGAATTGGGACTACTCTGTGAATGAGATACCTCATACCCCACACCTAGATTCCGGGGGAGCAGCCCCCGTTGAGGAATCATCGGATCAGCCCGTCGAGCCCTCCACCTCGACACCATCGGATCAGCCTATCGAGCCCCCCCACCTCGACACCATCTGACAATAGTTCTGAGCTTCTTCTTGGTCGGGGTCTTGCTCTCGCCAGCCACCAGCATATCTTCATGATTTCGTTTGTCACTCGGCTCGCATATTACACCCCTCATCATCACACCCATCCACCAACTCCTCTGGTACTTGGTTTTCTCTGGCAAATTATATTAGTTGTCATAATTTTTCGCAATCTCACACCAAATTTTTAGCTGCTATATCTGTTGGGGTCGAACCCCGTACATTTAATGAGGCTGTGCAGGATCCGAAATGACGTCAGGCAATGCAAACGGAAATTGACGCGTTGGTTCGCAATGAAACTTGGACTATTTCTGATCTTCCACCTGGTAAAAAACCCATTAGTTGTAAGTGGGTTTACAAGCTTAAGTACAATTCAGATGGCTCAATTGAACGGTACAAAGCCCGTGTTGTTGTCCGTGGAGATACTCAAGTTGAGGGTATTGACTATGATGAGACATTTGCTCCGGTGGCTAAACTAGTCAGTGTTCGAACTTTTCTTGCAGTTGCCGTAATTAGAGGGTGGGAAATACACCAGTTTTACGTAAATAACGCCTTTCTTCATGGTGACTTACATGAGGAGGTCTATATGCGTCTCCCGCCTGGTTTTTCTTCATCACACCCGAACAAAGTTTGTCGTCTTCGAAAATCTCTCTACAGACTTCGTCAATCACCTAGAAATTGGTTTTCCAAGCTTTCCATGGCCCTTCGCCGTTACGGTTTCCTTCAATCTCATGTTGATCATACTTTGTTCACTTATCGTCGTAATAATATTTTTCTATCTGTTCTTGTATATGTGGACGATCTTATCGTGGCAGGAAACAACTCAGTTCTTGCAAGAGCCCCGACAAGAGCACCTCGACGCTGCGTATCGGGTCCTTAGATATTTGAAAGGTTCTCCTGGGCAAGGAATTCTTCTTCGGTCCGATAGTACTCTTCAATTATATGCTTTTTGTGACGCTGATTGGCCTGCATGCCCCAAGACTCGCCGCTCCCTCACAACATATTTCGTGCAACTTGGGACGTCTCCCATATCCTGGAAAACTAAGAAGCAACCTACCATTGCTCGATCCTCTGCCGAAGCCGAGTATCGCGCCATGGCCATGACCACTTGCGAACTTACTTGGCTCAATTCCTTCTTGGCATCTCTTGGTGTATTCCATACACAACCTATGCGTCTTTTTTGTGATAATCAAGCGGCTTTGCATATTGCCTCGAACCCGGTTTTTCATGAACGTACCAAGCACATTGAGGTAGATTGTCACTATGTTAGAAAACAATTGCTCTCCGGTACCATTGCAACGTCATACCTTCCGTCGTCCGAGCAACCTGCTGATATCCTCACCAAAGCTCTTGGCCATCAACAGTTTCACGTTTTATTGGGCAAGTTAGGAGTTCGTAATCCTCACTCTCCAACTTGAGGGGGAGTATTAATATAGATAAAATAATATAATTACTTTAGCTTGTGAGGGAAGATATCTTATTTCCATATCTTAGGTTACGTGTATATGGCAAATATGTAATCTCCCATTACGGGTGACTCTCTCTCCCTCTCGGCTATTTATTCAGCCAAAAGATCTCAGTAATAAACAATTCAATTTAATCCCTCAATCATATTCTTTCATTCAACACTTTTGTCTCGTTTTTTTTTTTTTTGATATACCAAATAATTTTAATCTTCGTAATTGATATGGAAACGTTCAAACAAGATATTTGTGAAGTTTATGGATGAATTTGATTTGGTCTTATGATAGGATGCATCGGTAGTGTGTTACGTTTAATGTGACAGAGTGTTTTGATGAGTGATATGAGTAGTAAATAGGAATCTCTAAAATCATAGAGGCATTACTTTATTTTATTCTATTTGCAATTTTGATGTGCTGAATGGCTTTTCGCGCTAAATGTTCGTAGTATATTTAATAATGGAATTTTTTGGTGTTATAGGCCAACATGGGGAAGGTGACGAACAAGAACGAATTCAAGTGCTTCGTTTGGCTAGAGATTTAGGGGCTGATTACATTGACTTGGAACTCAAGGTATAGTTGACTTTATTGCAAATTCAACCATGATGCTTCGAGTAAAACATTTTTCCGATTCTCGTGTTTATTCATAAGCTGTCTCTGTTTTTTTCTTGGGGAAATGTGGATAATTCCCTAGTTTTGAAAATATATGTGAGGATATTCAATATATTTTTTTGTCATAGTCAAAAATCCAAATTTTGAACTTAATTCGGTAGACCTTCCTGGACAATTTGAAGTACCTATTTTGCCCTTTGAGTTCCAACTCAATAACCTAACCTCACGACCTGCTAAGCATATCTCATTTTTCCCCTCTCTCTCTCTCCCTATCAACTAACGTTCTCCTCCATCTCTCTACACTCACATGCCACTGCCGACCACCGCCACTCAGCCGCCCACTACCAGACCGCCGCTCACCGACGCCCACCGCCATTCCCCCTTTACCTTGCGCCGCGTTCCATTAACCATGCGCTGCTCTCCCTTCCGGCGACATCGCCGCCCACCGCCACGCGCCCCTTTGCTAGATCTTCTTTGATTCTCTTTCTCGCTAGAAGAACGATGTAAATCTCATAAAACTTTATGTCCTCAATATTTTATTTTCACTAGATACCATTTCTCTGTTAATAATCTGAATTTTTGATTTCCTTATGAGCTTTTGCATAAGAATTTTTTGTCATTATTGTTGCAGGAAATGGCTTCATGGAATGCTTGTCATCCATGGACAATTGTTGGTGTGTCGAATGATTGAGACTTGTGGAATAGTGGTAATTTGTAGGTATTATTATTTTAATTTCATTAACATTTGTTGTATTATTATGTCAATACACACTAGGCATTTAGTTATACAGGTTCTGTATAGAAGAGATAGATTTTGTGTGTGATTTTAATTTTAATAATGATTTTAGTTATACTATGTTTGATTTTTTTTTCCTGTAATTAATTTCTTAGTGAATTGTTTGGGAAATGGATATTGGGGCAAAAAGAAGATACATGACTATATATAATTATACATGACTATTGAACTTGTAGTATATATTATATTCATTTGTAGTCGATTTTAGTACAGTAAATTTAACAAAAAAAATTGTTTTTCATTGTTTTGGTATTTTTCATGTAATGCAGCCTA
This sequence comes from Erythranthe guttata, assembly GCF_056151865.1. Taxonomy (NCBI): domain Eukaryota; kingdom Viridiplantae; phylum Streptophyta; class Magnoliopsida; order Lamiales; family Phrymaceae; genus Erythranthe; species Erythranthe guttata. Next base: position 12,055,545 of record NC_142534.1, on the reverse strand, counting down.
TGCCACCACCGAAGGTTTGGAATCGGCAGCTCTGGCGAACGGAAAGAAAGTCCTCACCCTCTTCCCCACCGACGATGAAGCCCATTTGGCTAGACATGTCATGCGTATGTATGTTTGACTTCTTCTACAACATTGTTTCTTGATTAGTACTGTCTTAACTACCTTGTCTCTTGAAATGGATCATGTGCAACTTAATTAGTTTGTCTGGAGTAGAAACTTAATCAATAATGGTTACTTGGATGGGTGATTTTGTTCAGGTGAATATACTTTTATATGTAGTCATATACAGTCATATGTAGTCATGACTACATATAACTATACATGACTATAGAATTGGTAGTCATGACTACATATACAGAATTGGTAGTCACGTGAATATACAATTATATGTAGTCATATACAGTCATATGTAGTCAAGAAAAAATTCATTGTTTTTTCTTTTTTATATTTTTTCATGTAATCTAATTTGCATGTTCCATTTTGCTCTTTAACTCATATTTTTTGTCGCAGGTTTTGCTATTTGTATAATTTTATGAGATGCAGAGAATAAGATGCGCCGAAGTGCCCTGTGAAGTTGGATTCATACTACAGTAGTCTAGACTCTATGTTACTATATATATAACTATCGATAATTGTAGGTAACTATAGTCACGTGTAGTAACATATGGTTATATGTATGCTATATGTTTTTGAATGTATAGTAATGCGTGTTCATATTTGAAGATTATATGAATTAGATTGTGTTTTTTCATTTTTTTTGGGTTAGTTGATTTATAATATCAAGATTAAAATTATGAATTTTGCTGTTGGTGTAGATTAATTTTGGGGTAAAAAGACAGTAAATGAATACATATAACTATACATAATTGTGGTATACTATAGTCATGTGTAGTCAATTGCAATACAGTAAATTTTATTAAAAAAAATTAGAAAAAAAATTAAAAAATTAAAAAAAATAAAAAAATAAAAAAAAATAAATACAAAAGAGAGTATATATAAAAAAAATAATAATAAACTAAACATTTATATTTTTTTAATTAAAAAATGTAGGCCCAAAAAATCTGCCCGAAATTGATATCTGCCCGAAAAATATGCCCAAAAAATCTAGAGTATATAAATTGATAAATGCAGGCACAAACATGCTAAATACAGTTGGGTATTATGCTGAATGCAGGGGCGAAATACTGAATGCAGTTTGCTGAAAATTGCAATTAAGGGTACAATAGTATTTTTGCCTCTCCAGGGGGTTATCTCAAAGGAAGAATTTTAGGGGTGGACCTATCCCTATTCATTTTCCATCATACGGCTGTATATCAAATGGACCCTTTTTTCTTATTGTTTAATCTATGTCTGCAGCCAAGATTGTAATAATTTAAGCAATCTATTTTCGTTTCTAATTTGAATATTCTGAATTTATTAAAAAAAGCGAAAAGTTAACCTCGGAATTAAACTGGAAATTCCCAGTTGAGCATATTCATAATCTTGAACTTGCGGCCGTTTCATGCTCGAAAACGTAATTGTTGTGTTTGCAAGAGAGGTTGATGTACATTTATCTGAAAAAAAATTCATGGGAGAAGAATGTGTAAATTAAAATTGTCTGAATTAATTGTTGGGAAAATTGGTTAAAAATTGAGTCATGAACAATTTTTTATCAATGTTATTATACGGTCTAATTGAGTATATAAATGAATTTTGGATTAGAACCAATTTTGTGGTGAATGAAAAAATTACTAGTCCAAAATATAAGGAAAGTGGGATTTGAGTTATCCCACACTGGAAAAGTAGAGAAGTACTGAGCTGTATATATATCAAAATATTGGGATAGGCCAAAAACATTAAGTCATGGGCTTTTCACCCATTGGGCCCTTATTACTCGAAGCCCATCTCGATTGGTCTGACTGGTCTGAATTGGTGCGGCCGAACCAATGCAAACCATTCGGCTCAACTCGAAATGGTGCAACCACTCCCAATTGGCTCAACTGGAAATGGTGCAAACACTCCCAAATTGGCTCAACTCGAAATGGTGCAACCATTCAAACAAAAGGTACCTTTTTGCTCCAAAGGACACTACTTTTCGAACCTTATAAATAGACCATAACTTTCCCAAAAATTCCTTACTTCAATCCAAAAATAAGCCTACTACATATTAAGCCTACCCTTCACAGATTCTCTCGAAAAGTTCTACACAAAGTACAGTTCGTCGTACTTGCGATTTGGAGTGCTCCTATTCCAAGTTTAGCCGTTGTATCTTGGGAGACGATTTCCATTTAATCCGTTAGCACCGTTGCGGGGAAATTTCGTCTTAAGGACAGAGTCAACTCGCCTCGGCTAATCTTTCCGTATTTTCACTAGTTAATTTGTTCAACCAATTTACTACATTCACTACCCGTTTTATGTATCGGGATCAACAATCTTAAGACGAAAATTTTGTGATTTAGTAAATTGTGTTTTCTGCACACGTTGGTAAACGAGATGGAGAAGAAGATAGTCTGCCAAAAATCAAGAAGTTACAAAATACAATTGGAGAAAGTTCATTTTCGGACAGAACATGAAGTCCACATTCTTTCCCAATTTCGAAGGTGTTATAGTCGGAATATGGCAAATTAACATTTCACAGAAGTTGTAGATAATCAAGTTAGCTTTCCAGAACATGTTAAATCGTTACAATCGGAGATCGTACGAGGAAGTTATGATGAAAACACGAAAGGGTGGCGGAACTGCCGATGCACCTTTTCATGAAAAATACAACCGTTCGTGACCAATGCAACTCGTCGCATATTAACGCATCACCAATGTCCAATGCATGAAATTTTGGTGAAAGAAGACTGAATCAAAGATCAATAATGAGGTTTTATATTATTTTTGATTCATGAATATTATTTAATATTTTTTTCTGGTTCCATTGTAGGTGCAAATTTACAGCACACCTATTCCAACTTCGTGGCTTATTTTGATCATGATCCAATCCGAATCTCAGAAAACGTAAAAAATAAAAGTTGTAGATAAATATGTTGGCTATTCGGATCATATTGAATCAACAAAATCGGACTTCAGACGGAAGAGATATGAATAAATCATTCAACACTGCCATAATATTGACACGATTTGGTGCTACCCTCAAAATTTTGAATTGACGAACATATAATTTATCGGGTACGCTTTTTAATTATAAGATATCTATTTGTGAAATATATTGATAATGCTATATGATATAATGGTGGATTATTGCATGATAGTTTAATTTTCTATGTGGAAGCATGGTAAACCATATACAATACATATGCTTAATGAATATTCATTATGTTTGTGTATGTACATTAATGATAGAAATATTTTTATCCTAAATAAAATAAAGTGATACTGTATGTGCTAATTATTTGAATAAGTTTATCATAAACCGCATGATAAGTGCTATACTAATGACATTTCTCATGAAAATGCAATATTTATTTGCATAAATTGCTTATAGTTTGATATGGGATTAACTTTCTCCCAATTTTCATTTGATGTGGAACTGTCCGGTTGATTGATTTTCGAATATGTGAGTACGTGATCTTATTAACATTTTCATTATTGTCATGATCGATTAGACTTGTCTCGTATATTAAGCAGTGTTCTAAAAATCGGCCGAGGCGGCCGATTAATCGGCCGACTCAGCCGAGGCGGTCCAAAACCTTTACGATTTTAGTGTAAAGGTTTGAAAAATCGGTTTTTTGCCTGTGAGGCGGTTTTAGGCGGTCTGAGGCGGTCAAACCTTTAAGGCGGGTCAAACTCCGTGGCAAAAATCGGTGATTTTTTTTTTTTTTTTTTTTTTATAATTCAAAATAAAAGTTGGATTTTAATAAAAGAAAATATGAGTTTATGCCTTATTTTGTTTATGTTAATTATTATTGTTAAATAACTGAATAAATGTTAATTAAAAAATTTTGCCTTTTTATTTGGGATAATTAGTGAAAACCCCCCAATTCATTTACTTATATAAGGGTGGATATAACCTCTTTTTCATTATTAGTGAGAACCCCCCATCGTATATTAAATAATTTATTTTTTAATTAATATTATATTTAATATTACTAATATACCTAATTTGTCCTTCTATGTTATATTTTAAATAACCAAACATATTTTACGTTCTCTCTATTTCTCTCTCCCTTCCCATCGGCGTTCCTCCCTCCACCGCCGCGAAAAAGAAGGCGGTCTCCACCGCTGGAATTCTCTCGTCATGGACGGTATTAAGGTTTTCGGTAGGGAGAATGACGAGACTACGCAGCGGCGCTAGGGTTGATATTGCGTTTCAGATTTCAATATGATTGTTGTGGTTCTTCTTCTTCTCTTATTTTTTTAACCCAATTCTCGAATCTCAATTTTTTTAGTTGGAGATTTTGGTTGAATTCTTATATTGAAGGCTAATTTTGTGTTCAATCAATAGTATAATGGATGTTTGTTTTTTGTTGAAATTGTGTTGGTGTTATTTACAGACATATAGTTGTTTTCGTACAACAATATAGTTGTTTTCGTACAACAATATAGTTGTTTTCGTACAACAATATAGTTGTTTTTACTACATTTTAGTTGATGTTAATAAATAGTTGATTTAACAAATAGAATAGTTGATTTTGATAAATGAGAGTTGTTGAAGATATATAGTTGTTTTAATAACAGCTGTTTAATATAGTTGTTTTTAACATTAGTTGTTTTAATAATAGTTGTTTTATTGAAATATAGTTGTTTTAGCTGAAGATAAAAAAAATACTAAAAAAATATTTTTTAAAAATATAATAGAGAGTTATAAAAAACATTTGTTTTAAAATATAATTTTTTAAATAAGAAATAAATAAATAAACGAAAATTAAAATTAAAATATAAAAATAAAAAGTGCATCTAAGTATGGTATAATAGGTAGTGAATAAAGGAAGGGTAAATTTGAGAATAAAGAAAAGATGGGTCTCTCACTAATAGTCCCTTTTTATTTATATTTTATAAGGATATTTATGTATTATGATCTTATAATTATTAAACTTTTATTATGTTATTAGGATATATACATGATGGAGATATAACTATGTTTAAATATCTTTTTATATATGTTTGGAGTATTTATAAATAATATTTAGAAATATATTATATTAAATTTTAAAAACCGATTTATTTCCGATTTATCATCGATTAATCACCGCCGCACCGATTAATCGTGAGTCGGTGCCTGACCGACTCGGACCCGATTACCGCCTTTTACAACCTTGATATTAAGTATGAGTTACTTAGTAAGAGGAATATTATTATACATATTATTATTTGCGTAAGCCACACTAATTCCTTAGAATTGTGTTATTGCATGGACATGCATTGATTACGTGCTATAGAATTTTTATCAATTCATTATGTTGAACATGAATTTATTTATGCCATGAAATATTATGTTCAAATTTGATGTTATTATATACTCGTGTGTATACTATGTATATGTTGATATAATATGCTTGATATATTGTTTCTTTCTATGATCAACTATTATGAAAGACGTGCTCACATGTCAAATATTATGTTTATTATAATATTGATGTACATATGTTTTATATATGAATCATACTACGGTTTAATTAAAAGCATGATTTGAAATAAAATAGAAAGAAAGAGAAGCTCAATTCATGAGAGCACATGAGTAGTTCTTGTCTCAAGAACATAAAAGAAGATCGAATTGTTGGTTCGATTTGATTTTTTGATATCACATTTACAAGGTGATGATCTACAATGTGAATGGATGAGATCGGATTTTGATTTTCAAACATCCGAAATAATTGTAAACAACAATGAATGCTTTGTTGAAATAAAATTCGAGCAGTTTACTTAAGATCTCGTTTTGTAGAATTAAATCGTTGGATTTGGCTGAATTTTGAACGGCATGTTTAGGACATACAATCCTAAATTATGAATGATTAAGATTAGGATTTATATATTCTAAATTAAATATTGAATAGTGGATATCAACCACCATTTGAAGAGATTAATATTCTCTTGTTTATTGACAAGATTTAAGTATCTTGACGAGTTTTCTCTTTTTGAGGAAAAGAAAGAAATCTTATTATTTTATTTGTTGACAAGATTTAAGTATCTTGAGAAGATTTCTCTTTTTGTGCTTTCTTGAAAGAAAGAAATACAATTCTTTGTAATTAAATCATATTGGTGATCCAATATATTTCTCTAACTAAAGAAGAAATGTATTTTGATACATTGTGTATCCTTATTAATAAATAAAAATAAGGATTTCAAAGCATTTAAATGCAATGTGAATGAAAGTTGGAAAATGCCAACTTTGACAAATGAATTAATTAAAAATGAGTACTGAAACTCTTGGAAAAAGTTTATGGATATCATATTGATAAATTCTAGAATACATAGTCTAGAATTTGTGAGGGTCTTTAGGCCCTAACCAGTAACCACATTAATATTTAGAAATGTGGGAGTGTTTAGGCCAAGGTAAGAAAATACCTAAGTTAATATAAGGCCTAGTATAGTCAAGTGGATAAATATTGAATATATCTAATGATTGTGTACGAGATAGTCACTCTTGATGCAAATTGATTATATTGTGGTTTCTTGTAAAATAAGAAAATAAATAAGTTCTGCACAAGAGAACTTATAAATGTGTAAGTGGTAAATCATCAAAGTGATGAACAACCAAGTTAAAATATGTGAGAGTGGTAAATCATCAAAGTGATGAACAACCAAGATACAACAAGATGACAAATAAAATCAATATGTTTGATTTTGATTTGATTTTATAACTTATGAGTTATAAAATGAACAAAGGACAATTATTGAAATATTGTCTACATTGGAAGGATGCACGTTGAAGTTAGTTTGTCTTCTTCCAAGTAGTAAACCATTAAGGTTTAAATGGACTATTCAAAAGAAGAATTAAAAGTGTGGTCCAATAAAGCTAAATTAAATAGCTATGGAAATATTCTAAAGTAATATTTGACAAAATTGTGTTAGTAATTCTCGTAATAACGAGTGTGGCCAGTGTGTTTATATTAAAAGCACATGGAAGTATATGTCTATAGACGACATTATAATAGTGATCATGATACTATTTTGAACGTTGAGAAAATATTGGAAAAGTAAAAATAAAATTTTTGATGTCAAAAGACGAGGGTCTAGACGATGTAATCTTATAGATTAAAATCACTAAGACAACTAAGACAAAGATAGTCATATTGAAAGTCTCATGTTGAGGCACTACTAGAAAAATTGATCTAGTTATCTAAAGACCAAGGGTTTACCTTGCCAAAAATAATGATGAACAATGGTTCAATTACAAATATTTTTGGATAGTTTGGCAGCATAATGAATTGCAAACTAGTAAATATGTAATTCCAAAATAAATTATCATTCAATGATATTATAAGGGTTCTTAGGTAATCTAAGTATCGCCTTTAAATGGATTACATTAAAGAAAATATCCAATTGTATTAGGAAAGTACATTGGATGTATGAGTCCACTAAGATTATGTATCTTGGAAATCCTCAAACAAAATTGAATAGCTCGATTCATGGACGAATTCGAATGTATAACTTCAGATAAGGTTAGGAAAGAAGTTGAATAAACTTCATAAAATTATTGGAGGATGTTCCGTGTTGGACTAAGTCGGTGTCTACAATTATGAATAAATTGTGATAACCAATCGGTTACGTTAAGGGCACAAACGACATGTATAATGGCAAGTATCGATACACTCGTACACATAAGACCATTAGGCAATTGATCTCAAAAGAAATAATATAACATTGATTATGAAAATCAATGGTTAATAGCGGATCCGCGACCAAAAGTCAACTAAAGAGATCAAACATATTGCCTATCTAGGGGAATGGGATTAAAACCCTTAAATTAAGGACAATCTTGGTGGTAACCCAACCATGCTGACTGGAGATCCCAAGAACTGGTTCAAAAGGGACAACTAAGCTAAGAAAGTTCAGTTGAGCACTAAGGAACTCATTCCTAACTCATTCCCGCGAAAGATAATAGTGCTACCTGCAGAGAGGGTAAAGGATAAGCGAAAGTTTTTAATGATTCCAAAACCTTATAACAAAAGGTGAGGTATTGGCAGGATACCTTTAATAGGAGATCACCTATGTAAGTGTTGAAGTGAGGGCCGCTTCAAAAAACTTGACAAACACTTATGAATCCAAGATGTGTGTCCATGGCCAAAACGGACACAATCACGAGAACTAAGGAAATGTGAGAATAGTATTGTGTGGGTTGCATTGTCTTGGTTTACACGAACGGCTGACAGTTCAAGACATCGCGTTCACTACTCAGCCTAGTAAATCCGATGTAACTCCACTACGGAAGGTTCAAAGCTATATGCTACCTATCCCGATGCAATACTATTCGTGGGAACTCTAGAGAGAATCGACGCCCTCGTTTTCATTCATGTGGGGGATTGTTGGGAAAATTGGTTAAAAATTGAGTCATGAACAATTTTTTATCAATGTTATTGTACGGTCTAATTGAGTATATAAATGAATTTTGGATTAGAACCAATTTTGTGGTGAATGAAAAAATTACTAGTCCAAAATATAAGGAAAGTGGGATTTGAGTTATCCCACACTGGAAAAGTAGAGAAGTACTGAGCTGTATATATATCAAAATATTGGGATGGGCCAAAAACATTAGGTCATGGGCTTTTCACCCATTGGGCCCTTATTACTCGAAGCCCATCTCGATTGGTCTGACTGGTCTGAATTGGTGCGGCCGAACCAATGCAAACCATTCGGCTCAACTCGAAATGGTGCAACCACTCCCAATTGGCTCAACTGAAAATGGTGCAACCACTCCCAAATTGGCTCAACTCGAAATGGTGCAACCATTCAAACAAAAGGTACCTTTTTGCTCCAAAGGACACTACTTTTCGAACCTTATAAATAGACCATAACTTTCCCAAAATTCCTTACTTCAATCCAAAAATAAGCCTACTACATATTAAGCCTACCCTTCACAGATTCTCTCGAAAAGTTCTACACAAAGTACAGTTCGTCGTACTTGGGATTTGGAGTGCTCCTATTCCAAGTTTAGCCGTTGTATCTTGGGAGACGATTTCCATTTAATCCGTTAGCACCGTTGCGGGGAAATTTCGTCTTAAGGACAGAGTCAACTCGCCTCGGCTAATCTTTCCGTATTTTCACTAATTAATTTGTTCAACCAATTTACTAAATTCACTACCCGTTTTATGTATCGGGATCAACAATCTTAAGACGAAAATTTTGTGATTTAGTAAATTGTGTTTTCTGCACACGTTGGTAAACGAGATGGAGAAGAAGATAGTCTGCCAAAAATCAACCAAAAATCAAGAAGTTACAAAATACAATTGGAGAAAGTTCATTTTCGGACAGAACATGAAGTCCACATTCTTTCCCAATTTCGAATGTGTCAAAGTCGGAATATGGCAAATTAACATTTCACAGAAGTTGTAGATAATCAAGTTAGCTTTCCAGAACATGTTAAATCGTCACAATCGGAGATCGTACGAGGAAGTTATGATGAAAACACCAAAGGGTGGCGGAACTGCCGATGCACCTTTTCATGAAAAATACAACCGTTCGTGACCAATGCAACTCGTCGCATATTAACGCATCACCAATGTCCAATGCATGAAATTTTGGTGAAAGAAGACTGAATCGAAGATCAATAATGAGGTTTTATATTATTTTTGATTCATGAATATTATTTAATATTTTTTTCTGGTTCCATTGTAGGTGCAAATTTACAGCACACCTATTCCAACTTCGTGGCTTATTTTGATCATGATCCAATCCGAATCTCAGAAAACGTAAAAAATAAAAGTTGTAGATAAATTTGTTGGCTATTCGGATCATATTGAATCAACAAAATCGGACTTCAGACGGAAGAGATATGAATAAATCATTCAGCACTGCCATAATATTGACACGATTTGGTGCTAACCTCAAAATTTTGAATTGACGAACATATAAATTTATCGGGTACGCTTTTTAATTATAAGATATCTATTTGTGAAATATATTGATAATGCTATATGATATAATGGTGGATTATTGCATGATAGTTTAATTTTCTATGTGGAAGCATCGTGATTTCTAAACAGTTTTTGTGTCAGGAAGCATCTGCCTTCGGCAAACAAGATAAACCGAAAACCAGTAAAACAATGTTATCTATCTTGCCACCTGGAAAATCCGACCACTTTAAAGAAAGATTTGAGCCAAGTATTTTCGACATGCTTTCAAATAGCCAAGTATAATTTCGACGAAAAAAAAATGCAATTACTCGGTAAACGTATGCAGGTACCGACAATATCATACTGTGAAGGGGAATGAGGGCTTATAAATCAATTTGCATATGGAAGTATTGAAGGAAATCCGGTTCCCGGTCTCCCTACCATAGACAACCTAGTACAAGCCTATGGTGTTACGAATATAGACAAGAATACTAAAGTTATCGGGCTCGTATCCAAGCCCGTAAGTCATAGTAAAGGCCCTCTTTTGCACACTAGTTAGACATTTAGTCAAAATACGCACTTTTAACGCATTTATATTTTGGTCGGGTTACAAAAAACTAAAGTGTCTTATTTCATATCACATTATAGAACTCGAGGGCAATTTTTTCCAATGAATTGTGTTTGTAACGATGAAATAAACGAAATAATATCGTAAGTTAGTTAACTAGTTATAAAATGATCCTTGCTAAAAAAATCGGAGGATTGGTGCTGTGAATACAATTGTGAGGAGGGGTAATGATGGAAAGCTGATTGGATATCATACAGCTTGTGAGGCTGCTATATCAGCAATTGAAGATGCTTTAAAGGTAGTCGGAATATACCTTTTCTTTTTCCTCCACGAACTGAAATGTTAAATGTCGTTATTTTTTCCAGACACTGTTTTGACTTCGAACGTGATTTTGATTTTGGCAAAATTTAAAACGCGGAAACTATAGTCCTTTGAGTTAACTTTCTAATTCAACTTGAATCAACTAGATTGGGATCTCTAGTGATAAAGTTATGCCTAAATAAGTTACATTTTGAATTTAGATAACTCAAAACATCAAAGTTGTGGGTAGTGTTTATTGATTCGTGCATGTCTTTCTCGTCTGACATCCAATCTTGGTGATTCAATTTGGATAAAAACGCTAACTCAAAGAATCACAAATCGCATGCCTATGAGTTTTACCAGATTCGAAAATGGACAAAATCACGTTTGACGTCAAAACAGTATATTAAAGCTGAAACGACATTTATCATATCACACAAACCAAAGTAGAAGTGTGAACGAGCCGAGCTCGCCTCTTTTGGCAGGCTCGAGCTCGAGTCTATTTTGTCGAACTCGAGCTCGAGCTTGTCGAGTTCGTTCTTTTTTTGCTCGAGCTTGAGCTCGTGCCATTTTGTCGAGCTTGAGCTCGAGCCCGGCTCATTTTGTTGTTTTTTTTTTCTTTAAATATTATTTTAATTATGATTTTATTATTATTGAAAATTATTTAAGAAAAATTACAAAATAAACAATAAATTGTAATTGTATATATTTTTTAATATTTATATTTTATTTATATTTATTTCTATAATATTTTATACTATGATACATTATTTAAATAAAAAATAATATATAAAAATAATAATAAATAAGGCTCGCGAGCCGGCTCGTGAGCTCACGAGCAACTAAAAACTGGCTCGAGCTCGGCTCGTCAGAAAGCTCGAGCTTGAAAAACTCGAGTTCGAGTTCGAGTTCGAGCTTTTTTCGAGTCGACTCATCGAGCTCACGAGTCAGCTCGAATCGTTTAGCACCCCTAAACCAAAGTACATATATATGATTTTGAATATAAAACTCGTAACGATTGAACAATAGTACAATACATGTATCGACAGATTTGAAAGCATTAATTCCTTCTCCGCTTCAGCGGCAAATTATTTGTTCTTGGGGGAGCCGGTGGTGCCGGAAGAGCCTTGGCCTTTGGCGCTCAAATCAGAGGGGCCCGCGTTATCATTTTCGACATTGATTTTGGTAAAAGAAATACTAAAAAATAAAAAGAAAACATCATTGCATCTAAACTATATAAAAAGAAAAAATAAAAAGATTTTAAATTACACTGATGTTAAGCTAGTGCAGTGTCGGGTGAAGCTCTTCGTTTCGAAGATCTACTTAGTTACGAACCGCAGAAAGATGTAATATTAGCTAACGCAACCCCTTTAGGAATGCATCCAAATATGGACCGTCGACTTTTATTACTATACACTATTGTTTAATTTGGGTTACAATATTTTTCAGTGTGAAAATTAAATAAGAAATAAGACGTTTTTTTTCTTTTTTTCGGGTTTTTGGGTTTCTTTTTTTTTTTTTTTTTCTAATTGCAGAAAACATTGAAGGATTACAAACTTGTATTTGATGCTGTTTACAATCCTAGGAAGACTAGATTACTAAAAGAAGCTGAAGCTGCTGGAGCTATTGTTGTTAGTGGAGTAGAAGCTGGCGCGCAATTCAATCTCTTTACCCGCCAAAAACGTTTTGTTTTTAAAATTATTAATACATTTTTGTATATTTTTAAATTCTTATGAAAAAATAAATTCTTTATAATTTTTCTTCCTTTTTTGCAGCGCCAGAAGAATTCATGAGAGGGATCATCATGGAAAGATTATGAAACTATTGGAAATATTATTCATTGGACAAAACCATAAGAAAAAATAATGTAGAAAGAAAATTAATATATATTTTATATTTTCGAATTCTTGTAATACAACAAAGTGTAATAAAAGTCTTCTATTGTTTTAAATTTCTATATGGGCAAAACAAAAAACAAAAAAACCAAAAAAAAAAAAAAAACAAAAAAAAAATCACGCATTTGAATTAGGTTACTTCTATGCTACACCCGATGAAAATTACACCGAGTAAATTTTTAACGTTGATCTACACACACCAATATTGGTGAGTAAGTTTGTGTGTATATGAACGGTAAAGATCTACCAGATATATTTCACCAAGTATTGCATAGTATAAAACCTTTAAATTATATCAATGAAGAGTCGCGACAATGACAAAAATGGTTAGGGGGTGCAAAAGCGCGAACAACACAATAGCCTCCATTAGGGCAACCATTTGATCCGCACATCGTGTTGCACTTTTCGTCGTCCTTCCCCGGCAGACATCGCCCAATGTGGTTGTCCAGCCCGCAATTTAATTGTCCGCTAACACCATTTATATCTGAAAATTACTCAGTATTAGTAAGGGGGGGCAAGTCCACCATCCGGCAAGAGTGGAGTCAAACCCACCCTCAATTGAAAATTTTGACACTATATTATATCTATATACTTATTTAGTTCACCCAATTTTTGTTGTTAAACCCATCCAAAATCTAAAATAATGCAAAAACATCCTAAAATTTTCATTATATTATATCTATATATTTATTTAGCCCCATCCAAATTAATGCAAAAAAAAAAAAAAAAACTCCTCTTTTCTTGTTTTTCTTATTTTCAAAAAAAAAAATCTAGTTTTGTCAAAAAATCCTAATTTTTTTCCGAAGGCGTTGCCCTCGAATCTCCGAAAAACTAAACTCACCCTGTAACTAGATCCTAGACCGTGCAACGAGAGAGGGAGAGAGAGAGAGAGAGAGAGAGTAAAAACCTGATGAGATCATGAAAAGGACAATAAATAACACTGGCAAAAACTTAGCAATGGCCATCTCTAATTTTTATTATTTAAATTGTGGTAACATTCGTTAAGGGTCACCCTGTTTATATAGTACAAAAAAAAATTGATCTGTAATTTTGGTAACTATTTTTTTTGTTGATTCTAGTTTCCTTACAATATTACAAATCTTGTTCTAAATTATGTAAAGAGTTTGAAAAGAATGCTAAATTTCATTCATTAACAGCTATCGTATCTATATGTGTGTACACTATTTAAGATTTTGTATATTGATTGCCAAAGTTAGATAAATTAAATAGAAAGAAACTGTAAGATGGAATTAAGAAAATTTATTACCAAAAATTAAAAAAAAAATTAAAAAAATTGTTGCTATGCTATATAAACAGCAGCCCACTTACACAAATTCATATATACAAAAAAATTAAAGATGGCCGATGCTAAGTTTTTCACAGTGTTCCTCGTTGTACTTTTCATAATGTCAGCAGGTTATTCTATAATTCTTTACTTATATCAATTTTTTTTTAATTTTATATTTACAAATATCATTATATAGATTTAAATAATAATATTAGCCCAAAATCCATATTGAAAAATTAATGGATGCTCATGTGTTTACATATAAATATAATAATTTTATTTATTTATTTTATAATTTTCAGATATAAATAATCGTGTTCGTGTTGACGGGCAAGTGACGTGCTGCAATAATAATCACATCGGTAGATGCGTTCCGGGAGAAGACGATATCAAGTGCGATACGATGTGCAAACAATATCTTTGCACGGGAGGATTTTGCAAAGTATTCAGTTATAAACCCCCTAATCATTTTTGCCATTGCTATTGCAATAAGTAACTAATATTATGATGAAATTGGAGTGTATTAAAATTTAACGGGTATTTTAGTCTTTTACACAGGTTTTCTCCAGTTTTTTTGTAGAAATAGTTTTTTTTTTTTTTTTTTTTTTTTTCCGAGTCGGTAAAAGAGTTTTTTTAGTGCAAGTAATAGCCCTTTAATATCATTAAGTAGTTTTATTATTTTATCTCCAAAATCTCTGACTATATGCAAATAGTATTATTTAACAATTGTGTTTGTTTTGAGTATTTGTAACGGATATATTTAATAATATGATTCAATGTTGAATTGATATTAATGTTGGTAACAATGGTACAATCATAGAAATACTAATTTCCTAGTTTTCTTGTACAATTTTCAAGTGGTATCAGTCACCCTACTGTTTATATTATTAAGGTTGTTAAGTTATGAATTGAATCGAAAATTATTGCTAAAATTCACAAAACTTAGTTCATAATAAGTCATAGTCATAAGAGTTTTATATTTAATTAGAAATTACTTCTAACCATAAATTTTCCGAATCTGCAAAATTATGTTACTGAGACAAGAAAATTGGAAACAAATAATTTTTTGATCAAATAAAAATAAGTTACAATTTTCGGGATAATTACCCTACTCTCCTAAATTGATTCAAGGTCTTAAAAAAAAGAAAAATCTTGAAGCGGATAAACATAAACACATTGAATTCCAATATGTTATTAAATTCGCAGTGGCCGGAGACTGGTGACTGGATTTGTACTTCCACGTAAGTCTCTTTTTTAAATAATGGCCAAGACCTTTTATAGCACGAGCCACAAATTCGCGCAGGCAGGGCCCTTAATCGACTACATGTATTTAATCGACTATGTTCAGTAATCGACTCCAGTTGTTAATTTTTTTTTTTTTTTCTGATTTTTTGTTTATTGATTCCAATGTATAAATCAATTACAATGTTTGTATATTTTTTTTAAAATATAGTTGATTTTGCATTTTTGTTGTAATTGTGATTTGTTATTTTTAATAGCTAAAATTTTAATCGACTATGCATTAATAAACCTGATAGAGAAAAAAATTAAAAAAACCAAAAAACATTTAAAAACAAAATTAGAAACAATTTTTTTTTTTTTTAAATTAAAGATTTTCCTTAATCGACTATGAAGCATAGTCGATTTAAGACTAATCGACTATGCTTCATAGTCGATTAAAAACACGGAAAAGAAAAAAAAAATATCGCGGAGCGCTGGCCCAGTGATGAGGTGGCGGACGAGGGTAAAGCTGGAAAGCATAATAGCTGAAAATGGGTGTGGACTTTTCTCAAATGGACTAAAATATTTTGGGCGCCTCTCTCAATTAAAAAAAATAGTGAGAGGGTTTTCTTTTCTCAAAGAGCCCCGTTAAAAAAAGAACTAGAAATAAGTCCAAAAAAGAATTCTCTGACTAACGGTTGTCTAGAGTTATTAAGACAAAAACGTGTGAGGTTAAGTCTATAATAATGCGCTTAAATTAAGTAAATATAAAAATGAAAATATACCAAAAAAAGTTATGGAGTATGGTTCAATTATAAGAACTAGCATTTTTTCGTCGTGCGATGCACGGGATATTATTATAAAAAAAAAATTTAATCAATTTAATACATAATAAGAAAATATCGTACACTAACATAGTAAAATTTAGTAATTTAGTATTATTCATATTTTATAGAATATTGATTTGTATCTTCAATTTGTTCATCGATGGAAGACAAGGTTTTGGAATTTGCTTGGGTAAGCGTGAGAGGAAAGGAAAAAGGGGTGTCACCTGTTTGTGGTGCAGAATTTCTCCCTGCACAAAGGAATCGGTGTAAACGAAAGCGATTGAGAGTGAAGAATTCATCGTCCGTGGCCGCCGATTTTCGATTCGTTTATATCCCGGTGGAAAGGACGTTGATGTACGCGACGCCGGATTTGCATCTCTGTGTGTATATCTAAATAAGGAATCTCAATCTGTGCATTTCAGATGAAATATCCAGAGAATCAGTTGCTTATGTGAACTATTTCGTGCCGAAGAATTGAAAGCGGCATGTCTCAGGTTTGGAGCTGAAAATGGAGCTGGTATGGTATATTAGATGTCGTGGATTCCGATGGACGTAAATACCTCAAAGAGACATGTCCACTATTGTTTATAAAGAAAATTACTCTATCAATGAATTTCAGATGCATCACTTGTGCAAGAAATTATTTTCGACTTTTGCTTGTATACTAAGGAACGAGTGTGCAATTGAAGACAAGTATAAGATAAAGGATGTCTGAGTCGTCGTCTTTTTAAGGTCACGTTGGTTCTCACTCAAGAAACAGTTTACAGACACGAACCTTGGCTTATTTCGAATCTTCTGAAAGCTGCTGGATCGTGTATAACTTGTAATAACATAATTTAACTAATTTTATTCATGTTCCTTGTTAAATTATGTATGTGCGTAGATTCTGTAACTTGTAAAAACATATTTAACTAATTTTCTTCAAAAAAATAATATTAAAAAAAAAAAAATTGAATTTCGTTTGTTCCAATTACAATTTATTTTGTGACAAATTTTTTCATTCCTATTTTTGAAGTCTCGGAATCTGATTTGTTTAGATTTTTTTGTAACGAAATACGAATTTGTTATCCGGTTATGAAAATATTGATATTTTCTGAAACTGTTAATTTTCCCCTAATTTTAACCTAGAGATTTAAGAAGAGTTACTAGGGAAAGCCATAAACACAAAATAAATTAATGAATGGAAATGCAGCAAGAAACTAAGAATAGCAATTGTCAAGGACAATTTGCTAGAGAACTCCATAAGGTTGAGGCGACGATTCTGCTTAAAAGATACCTAGATAAATTCCTTTGTTCGGACTATTCGTAAATCGAGGTTCCCAAAAGCTATGGGATGCCGTAACTAGTTGTTTTAATCACCAAAGGATTGTACTGTTGCCTGAAGCAAATGAACTAGTAGATTCGTTTACGGTTTGTGAAGTGAAAATTATAACATAGCTCAACATCAGTATCGCGACCCATAGACAGCAAGATCATTGATGTAATCGTTGTTTCCACTTCCATCCCATAATTTATTATAGCTCCATCGGCTCAAAAACATCGTACTGAAAATTTTCAATTCAGAACCAGTCCAAAAATTGCCCATAAATGCTGAATATTTACTTGCCATTGGGGACCGAGCTTTAAACTTGAATTTCCAAGCAACTTTTGCATCATATCCGAAAAGAGAGTTGATTTTATTTTATTCGTGAACAATGCCAATCTGAATTGCATATATTACTATCGAAAACATACTCGATGGCGTGAATTGAAAACATAAGTTTTTTTTTCTCTCAATCGTGGATTACATTAGAGTATGCATAGTCGATGGTGAAAGGACAAACTGTGCAAGCACGAGTAATTCAATTCATATGCCAGTACGGCATAACAAAGTAACAAAAGCGAGCATTGACTAGGCCACGGTGCAAAAAACAGAAACTTGTACGAAAAAAGATATTTGCACTAAGCATTCTTCTGCAGTTCTTTTACCGTCTTGTGCAGTTCCTCCACCGTTTTCTGCAGCTCCGACATCAAATGAGTCATCTCCTTATACTTTTCTTCATCCTTTTCAGCACGAGCCTGCAAATCCAACACCCGAATCTCAAGTGAAGCATTCTTCGATTTAAGCTCCTCGATCTTCGATTCCTTCAAGGATATATCTTGTTGCAACTTGGTTACAACTTCATGAATATGTATCTAATAACAAAATAAACAAAATACAAGTTGTCAAAAACAAAAAATTAAATTAAATTAAATAAAAAAAATAAATGATTATGAAATACGAGGGCTAATCTGGTATAAAAGCTGTTTGTCGAACTTGAGATTGATTTGAAACCATTGTAGTTGGTAGTTGCTGAACGTGATTTCGCATTTGGGTTTGAGATGCTGTGAAACAATGCATGTGAAGAAGACACACACGCACAGGCCAATCTAGTCAGCAAATGAATGTGAAATATAATAAGCGAACGAAACAAATCACATTCATATATGCGAGGTAGATCATCAATCTCACATGTTTTCGAATGTCAACGTCGCATTGATTTCTTTCTTCTTCTTTTTTTTTCCATATTTGCCCTTATGACTTCCTAAATTCTATTAAACATTGTTCTCTTACATGAAGAGAGTAATTAATAAGTTGGAAGGGGTACTTTTGTCCTATAACATACTTGTTTCTAAAAGCAAAGGAAGTAGAAACATTTTGTAATTTTAAAATAGCGGGCTCAGAATTTTCCTTACCTGGTTCTTGGGGTTTTTTGCTATTTATTGGAGCATTAGACGGCTGACGAGAATTTGCCGTAGAATTCATGGGTTTTATCTCCATTGTCAGCATTTTCAAACTTATCTTCCTCAAGTAATCTGACTGTGCGAGTATGTCGTGGAAGAAAACGGTCAGAAGTAACAACACAGATAAGTTTTAGCAAACCAATTCGAAAAAAATGAGTATACAGTTAAACCTCTATAAATTAATACCGTCGGGCTAGCAAAATTCTATTAATTGAGCGAAATATTAAATTATCGAACCAATAATTTAGTAGGTTTTTACCGAGTCGGGACCAGAAGAAACTATTATTTAATCGAGGTTATTAATTTATCGAGGTTCTACTGTACCTGACTTGTTGCTTCTGTATAAACCCTTTCCTCGAACCTGACAGCGATTTTTTTAAGTTGCTGCAGTCCCTCATGTCCAGAGAAAGGAAGATGCCTCTTCAAAGTCTCCGTTCTAAGTGTTAAAGAATCATAGTATTATGACAACATCCGCACAAAACACCAGATTCTAGACAACAAAATAAAATAAAATTAAAAAATCTAACTGGTCTTTGGGACAAACAAAGTTACACTGCAAACTTAAAGTAGGAAAATTTTACGAGACGATTCTTTAGTCAATAGCAAACACTTGACATTAAGATAAACAACCTTTCTTTATTTCATAATCATAAGTATCTTTTCGTTGCAACGAAAAGCATAACAAACCTGAGATATATTGATTGCTCGTAACGGGACCATATGCATACTTCAAATGAAAGGTCAAGATTTACATAACTTGTAGAAACAGAAAGCTTCATAGATTATTTCCCATACGTTTCAATCTATATTTTATAAAAATAAAATTCAAGAGCACGTTGTTGTACTATAAGTATGGCCATAAAAAGAACAAGCAAAATGTGAATACTTCTGAATTGAGGACAGTAAGCAGAATAAGAATTATAGGACTCGTTTTCTAATTAAAAACAACCAAGAAGTGCGTCTAGTGTCATTACTTTGTGAACACTTCTATAATTCTCTGCTTCGTTCCGCTAAATAAGAAGTTCGGTGCTTAAGTGAAAAAGAATTTAGTGTTTCCTAACAACCAATACAATAGATAAGACCAACATTATTCTACACGAAATAACTACATTAACATATGCAAACAAGCAAATCAAGATCATGCTACAGAATCTTCTCTTTTCTCTCAAGCTTGAAATACTTCAAAGACGCAAAACGAATAACTAGAAAAATATAATTATTTGAAACTTATTTTTTTTAAATATATATTCAAGCATTCTTCACATTTTCAAGGACATTTTCAAACTCCTAACACTAACAAAATTAATTAGTGTACCTAATTTCTTCAGGCTAAAGTAGCAAAATCGAATTGCGGAATAAGAATTCCCTCAAACTGATGATACTATAACTATAATATCAGTTCTTTGGCAGATTCAGAAATAAGTTCGTGCTTCGATTTTATAATTAGTAGAAAACAATTCAACATGAACAGAATAAAAATTAAAAGCTCAAAACTAGCACGTGTTGTAATAAGTAAAATTAAAAAAAAAAATTGAAAAAAAAGTAACGGGAGAAATCAAGGAATTTACATCTTGTTTACAATCTTTTGTCTAGAACCTGCTTGTAGATGATTCTTCCAATCACTGGCTTCCGTGCCCGCAGCCGCCGCCGCCACGCCGCCCACAACCTGGCCTGGAATCTGAGCCTGTCCTTGGGCAGCACGCCGCCGATTATCGCCATCCATTTTTACTTGATTAAAAGAATCTGTAAATATCAAACAACTAAATAATCACGCCGTAGAATCAAAAGAAATTAAAAAAAAAAAAAAAGTAAGTAAGTAGATTTTGATTTGGGGGAATGGAGATCGCCGATGAAATTAGGGTGAAATGTGTCTTCTTACGCCTTTCTGATACGGTAAAGAAATTAATCCGTTGAGGGGAAATATGCAATACACCCCTTATTTAGAAAATATTTTGAACTAAACCCAATTGACTTTAAAGACTTTTCTCATAACCCACATTCTAATCTAAATTAGTGAGACCCCCCTTACCAGCCATGATAAGACTAAAGTGCCCCTATGTGTTAGGTTTTTAATATAATACAATTTTATTTCTCCCTCAATTTCATTCTCTCGCTCTCTCCCTCTTTCGTTCTCTCGCTCACAGTTTTTTTTTTCTTTTTTTTTCTTTTTCTTTTTTCCTTTTCCTTCTTCTTCAC
Organism: Erythranthe guttata; assembly: GCF_056151865.1. Taxonomy (NCBI): domain Eukaryota; kingdom Viridiplantae; phylum Streptophyta; class Magnoliopsida; order Lamiales; family Phrymaceae; genus Erythranthe; species Erythranthe guttata. Next base: position 12,034,510 of record NC_142534.1, on the reverse strand, counting down.
ATCTGTAGGCCGGAGTCACCCTTCAAACGCCGCCGGCCGAAACCCGTTGCAGGAGGCCCTCCTCCGCTGATGTTGGAGATCGACTCCCCTCTCGTCGAACACCACCACATCGACGCCTGGTACAATTGGCGGCGGCGCCTCCCCCACCTTGTCGCTGCTTCCGTCGGATTTCTAGATGGAGATTTTCCTTCTCTCAACGCGGAATACCAATATATACTATATTAATTGGTAAATTTTATTTTTTTATTTTTCTCGAATTAATTGTCGAACTAGCAATAAAATATGTTATGGATCTGGATTTTCAGTTCTATTATTTGTTTGTTATGAACGCATACATTGATTTTCAATTATTCTGGATTTTATTAATATTTGTGTTATTCTGCATATTCTGAATGTTTAGATCTGGAAAACCATATGCTAAATAATATTGAATTGAATTGAATTGAATTAGTTTCACCAGCAAGTGTCACCTCCAAGTCTCCATCTTAATCTTTTTCCCTTGAATACCAAGTTTATCTGTTATCCACAGCAAACAAGGTCAGGATGAATTATATTGGTCCAACTGTATTCTATTAGCTAGTGTTTTGCTCAATCTTGAATTTGCTTACCCTGGTTGACCGCAATAACTTCCTTATTGCTTAGTAGTGCCAGTGTCGTTTTGTCCATTGACCGAATATCGCACCCGATTATCAGAGGAGCCTGATTCCCCACACATGAAAACATTTATAATGCATGCATGTTAGACTAGTCATGACTCAACCTGGAAAAAAAAAATTCACTTATCAACTCTACTACTATATCACTTACTTTCACTAATGCCCATATGCTGAAATATGACCGGTATTCTTCCGTTGTCATCCCACCATTTCCAACTTCCAGCATGTCAGGATCTACCATAATCATCGCAAAATTGAGTCATAAGATTAGATTAACAATTTAATGTTGTTAACAAGGCAAAACACGGGCCAAATGGCTAATTCTTTTATCAATCCAATTTTTTTTTCTTTCTTTTAACTCGTTATTCCAAATTTAAAATTCTGATGATTGAAGATGATCAAATAGAATCTGACAGAATTACGAGATTAGTCGGTTGTAGTGCAATGTATTTTACTGAGTAGTCACATTTGACAGAGTAGTCATGTTTAACAACTTAGTTATATTTGTCCTTTTTTTTGTAGTGCTGCATATGTTCAACAGTGTAGTCATATTTAACAGAGAAGATCAAACGGAAGATTAAGTGCAGTCGGTGCAACTGAGTTGGATACCGCAACAAAAAAACATGTTCGATGGCCATTGTTGAAGGATCACATTAGTTATTTTTGTTTTTTCGTAGTCATTTTTTTTTTCTTTTTGCAATGTATTTTGCTGTTAATATTGCAAGTTTTTTCAAGTGCTGATTACTTGTAGTCATATTACGCAGAACCTAGTCACATAATAGTCATATTCCCACTGTCCTGTTCAGTCTGTTATACAAACTGTAGTCACATAATAGTCATATCCATGCTTCTACTGTCTATTAATTATAATGTTTTACAAAGCACAGTCACATTCACATAATAGTCATATTCTTACTGTTAATCCTGTTCAGTCTGTTATACAAACTGTAGTCACATAATAGTCATATTCATGCTTCTACTGTTTGTTAATTATAATGTTTTACAAAACACAGTCACATTCACATAATAGTCATATTCTTACTGTTATATTAATAATTATGCTTCTACAATATGTTAATTACAATGTTATACATAGCGTAGTCACATAATAGCCATATTCAACTATAGTCATATTCGGAGTTGTAAATCTGTCGAGAAAAAAATTATCAATTTTTTGTTTAAAAAAATTAAAAAAAAATATTTTTTATTAAAAAAATATTAAAATATTAAAAAATAAAAAAATAATAAAAAATGGCTATAAAATCCGAAAATAATACAAAATAAAAATAAAAAAATGGCTATAAATCCGAAAATAATACAAAATAAAAAAATAAAAAAATCCTTTTTTTTTATTTGGTAGCAAATTTTAGAAATTTGGAAGTAGATTTTTAGGAATTAAATTATTGTTATGGAAAGAGAGAAAAAAAAGGAATAATTGAGACTAATTATGCTAATTGACATAAGGGTAGAATTGGAAATACAAATTCTAGGGGGTTATCACAAAGAAAGATTTAAGGGTTGGACATATCACCATTTATTATCTATATGAGGGGTTTATTGCTAATGACCCCATCCGTTGATTAGAGAGTGCGGAGAGAGGAAATCTTCGCAACTGAAAAACGAATTAAGAATATATAATAACAAATAGAGCAAATTTGCATGTCACCCCCTATAAATTTTACTTTTCACATTTTAACCCCTCAAAATGTAAAATAAATGAATGCCCCCTTCAAAATGTTATACTTGTTGTACATTGCCCCAATAGCAAAATTTCGCTGGATTATTAACCGGAATTTAGTGTTTTTTTGCACGTTTCTCCTTTAAATGTTATTTTTGTTGCACATTGCCCCTTAAAAATATTATTTTTTTTCCTAAAAAAAAATAACATTATTTTTCTACATATTGCTCCTTATAAATGTTATGCTTGTTGCACAATGCCCATCGAAATTAGCTTTTGAGCCAAAGTACAATCAAAACAATGTTTCAAGGGGATTTATCTATTTTATGAATTTTTAGAGGGTGAAAAGTTGCGGAAATAAAAAATTTATAGGGAGTGAATTGCATTTTCTCTTAATAAAGAAATATGTTCTAGCCTGATCTATAGAACATATTTAAATTTGTATTTTGACCATGACACAATAACTTATAGGGTAAATGGCACATGACCATCTATAAATTTTTAATTTTTGCACTTAACCTCCACAGTTTTTTTAAAATTGAACGTCCCCTTAAAAATGTTAATCGTGTTGCACATTATCCCGATTGCAAAACTCCGATGGATTATATTCATTAGAATTTAGAATTGAGTATTTTTGTTGCACATTGTCCCTTTAAATGTTATTTTTGTTACATAATTTTCCTTAAAAACACTATTTATTTGCATGTTAGCCCCTTTAAAATGTTATTTTATTTGCACAATACCCTGTAGAAATTGACTTCTGGGCAAAGTACAACTAAAATAATATTTCGAAGACAGAATACTTTTTTTTCTAAATTTTTAAAATAATTTTTTTTTTTTTCGCACACCATTGACTACTACAATTTTTACTCTCGACACGATCTGTCACCCATTTCAATATGGCCCCCACATCGACTCGAAAGTGGGGGGCTTAATGATATGCTAATTGCCCCAACCCAATGGGCCTACAAATTATTTACCTACTGGGCCAGGAGCCCAATATCGAAGACCACTATCACCGAGGCCCAATCACCTTCAAGTAAGGTTTGAGCCCGACAATCTCAACTAAGCTATAAGTAAAGTTTTGAACTCATTCCTTAAGGTACGTCCAATTATCTGAGCAATACTATTAACTGTATTCTCTGGACTATTTCCACTATCAGCACGTCTGACTTGAGCGTCGGAGGGGTTTCCGCTGGATCAACCCCCGGCCTAGTTCACGTGTTCTATGATCGTAGGTACCTCAAGATCATCAAGTTGTCAAGCTACTGATTCGTTTTGCTCTCCCAACTCCTTTTCTACATTACCCTAGGTGATCTATATTTTAGCATCATCAATGACGGAGAGATATTGCAGCGCCAGATGAACAGGACTACAACGTGGTAAAAATAAGATATTATTGTTTTATATATATATAAGAGCAAAATCATTTCAAATAGGAATAACTTTCTTATGTTTTTGCTTTTAAGAATAATTCTTTAAAAATAAAAGTATTAATTAGTTTAATTTTAATATTAGTTAAAATTAGACTTTAAGGGTGGGCTTTTTATATATATATTTTTTTAAATGCGAAATTTCTCTATGTGATTAGATCTCCTATTCTAGGAGGAAACTACAGTTTACTCACTGTGGTAAAGGATAAAAATTAAAATTTCATAAAAAAATTAAAAGTGAAATGGATCAAATGTTAGCTCATATCAAACCCAAGGGGATGTATACGTTATTTTCCAACCAATGGAGGGTCTAATTATAGTTTCATAATAACTCAGGGGAGGTAAGTATAATTTACCCATGAATTGTTATGTATCCGGCTTTTTTGGTTTGAGATTCACTTCATGTCGATTTTACGACAAAACAAATGCTGAAAATAAAATTGGATATGGGAATTAAATCCCTAAACTCTTAATTAAGAGGGTTTAGAGCAATGCTGTAAGAAGCGGACTAAACCGGCCAGTCGGATCGGTTCGACCGTGACCCGGCGATAAAGTTGTTCGGTCTGACATCTTAAACCGGAAAAATTGAAAACCGGGGTTAAATTAGACACGGCCATGGGCCGGTTTTGGGCCCGGAACCGGCCCGTTGACAAACCGGCCCCAACCGTTGACCAGTGAACCGGCCCGGAACCCATGAACCGGTCCGTCATCCCCGGGACGGGACCGGTTCTATGAACTGGTGAACCGTGAACCGCTGGGCGGGCCCGGCGGTCCACCCAGATTTTTTTTTTCTAAAAAGAAAGAAAAATCAAAAAAATTCAAAAAAAAAGCAAATAACGGCCGGTGAACCGGCCGTTATTTGCTATTTTATGAATTTTCCCCCCCTCCATTTTTTCTTATAAATACCCTCACACCCCATTTTTTCCTATAAAATTAAGTTAGAGTCCTTTTATTTATTTTCTTTTATTTTTTTACTATTTAAAAGTAATTATTTTAATTTATTTATCCATTAAGTATTTTTTTTAAATATATATATAAATATAATTTTTCGGGCCGACCCGGATAGGCCCGGAACTGGATTGAACCGGCGGGCCTATCCGGTTAAAATATAGAGTATAAGCAATAAAATATAGTAAAAAGTAAGGTGAAGTAGATAAAAGTGAAAATATTATGTGGTAGATTAAAAATATAAAGAAAATACTGAAATGCTATTCATAGAACAACTTTTACCGGCTTGCAGTGCGACTTTATTTCATTTGTAACTTTTCTTAAGAAAATTCAAAATTCTCTCAAACCCTATCCAAGGTTCTTCGAGTTCTTGCGGATTAAACGAGCAATTCAACAACGATTTAAGGTAAAATTTGAACTCGAAATCATTGACCCAATGTATTTATAGTAGTATATTAACAAATTTCGTCGAAAATCGTTACGTTTTGAGTATTTTGATTATGTTCGAAAGTTTTCGGAAATAAACTTACATTTCGTGTAGAAACTCACGAAATTAAGGGCTAATTTCGTGAGTTTGTACACGAAATAGACGTATTTGTTTGTTTTTCTTACATTTCGTGTACAATTACACGAAACACAAGCTTACATTTCGTGAGAAATCTCACGAAATGTAAACTTTTGTTTCATGTAATTGTACACGAAACGTATGTACTTTGGCTGTTTCACTGTCATTTCGTGGACAAACACACGAAATTAGTGCTTGTATTTCGTGTGTTCTTACACGAAATAGAGGAACTAATTTCGTGTGTTTGTCCACGAAATGACAGTGAAATAGCACGGTTCATTTTTTTTTTTAAAGATTTATTTTATTTATTATTATTATTTAGACTGATGTTAATAGTGTTTTATTTAACAGATGGCAGGCAAAGGGAAATCAAGTGCAATTATGCGAGCAGTTCGTGAAGAGGCTGAACATCAAGAGCGCGAGCGCGAGCGCATGACTATGTCTACACGACGTAGGCGAGAGGCTGAGAGAGCTGGTGAAGCCAGATCATCAGTTCCACATCCCGATGTTGGGTCTTCTCGTGCTATGGAGGAGGAGGAAGATGTGGACCCCGTTCACGAGACTGAGATTGTAGCTCGTGGAGGTCGTAGAGGTCGTGGAGGCCGAGGACGGGGCCGTGGAGGTCGACCTCATACTCGAGTCAATCCGGATGTGCTAGATGGTCCATTTCCCGGTGGCCCGCGGGATCCGTCTTTGATACCGAGTTTCAAATCGCACGTAGCGGCATATATTTGGAGGGGAGAAGTAAGTTAATTACTTGTTTTAATTTTAATATTATAATTTTTATTGTATCTTCTATTAAAATATTTTTATAGTTGATTAATTAATATGTTTTCTAAATAAATGATTGCAGGAACGTCCGGTTGGACGAGTGGAGTCCCGTATCAACTCCCTGAACCAATTCAACTACGAGAAGATAGCAGCTGCCCTAGAAGACGTAGATGTATCTGTAGACAAGCATTTTCTGCGGATGACCGGTTTGTATCCCCTAGCCCGATGTTATTTACAGGGCCTAGATACTCCGCTTTTGTTTGCATTCGTGGAGCGGTGGCAGCCGGAGACGAACAGCTTCCATATGCCGTGGGGAGAGATGACTATCACTCTCCACGATGTCCAGATGATTTTAGGTGCCAATGTGGAGGGACGGGTGGTCGCGCCTAGGTACGACGATGCCATCGAGCGGACAAACTGCGTGTATTTGCTGTCCGAGGCCTTAAACCTCGAGTTTGAGGAGATTGACGAGTCGTGGAAGCATGGGGGCCCCACATGGAGGATGTTACATGGACAGTTGTTGATGCCCGACACGCCCATGAGACGCCGAGTTCAGATATACCTGGTGTTTCTCCTCGGATCGATTTTATTCCCCGACAAGACATGTGATCGGGTGAAACCGTGGTATATGCACGTGCTCGAGGATTCAGTGCTCGATCAGGTCGGCACGTATTCGTGGGGTTCGGCCTGTTTGGCCAATCTATACAGAGAGTTGGGTATATGCAGCCGAGCACAGTCGAGGGGCTTGGCGGGTTGCACCACCCTTCTTCAGGTAAATTTTAATATATTTGGAACTTATTTTGTTCATTTTAATATATTTTAATAAATTTTAATATCTTTAAATAAAATATTGCAGTGCTGGATATACGAGTATTTCCCAAGATTCCAGCCGCCGGAGGAGAGCGAGCGCTACCGCGAGTTTCAACCTCGATGCAAGAGGTGGAACGCGCCGCCAAAAGCGGGCACGCTCGAGCATATTCGAGATTTACTCGACAATATGACAGCGGATGATGTAAGTCTTTTATATTTATGTATTTATATTTTTTGAAATATGAATTTTTCGATATGAATTTTAAATATGAATTTTTTGATTTAAATATGTCTTGTAGTTTGTTTAAATATGAATTTTTTGATTTATGTATTTATATTGTTTTCTGTTTAGGTCGAGTGGCTACCGTATGGTCGGGATATACACGAGAGTATCCCTCGTACGTTGTATCATGGCACGATCCAGTACATGTGGGTCGTAGAGCCGTATATGCCTGATCGTTGCGTCCGACAGTTCGGGTGGGTTCAGGATATACCGCGCGGCTTGATTCCGTCGATGGAGCCATGTTCACGCGGTCCCAAAGGAGGTACATCGTACAAAGTCAACTACCCATTTCTGGGTGGGATGTGGGACATGGTCCAGGCTCATTCCATTCGTGCCCGTGCATACAAGATGGCACGACAACGGGGGGAAGTCGACGAGCACTGCATGGAGTGGTACACCGATCGGACTCATCCGAAGATCAACAACCCCGACGTAGGCCCGGCTCCAGTGCATCGAGAGAATGTGAGGCCACCAGATCAGCCGGCTTATTACCAGGTAGTACGTGCCCTGTACCCGATCACCAGGAGCACTGGACAGGACTGGATGCAGCAGTTTGCCGATCTACGTGCCGATCTTGGAGATATTATGCAGCCCGCCGCCCGATATCTTGGCATCGACCGTGACAACGACAACGACGACGATGACGACGACGATCATGAGGTGCAGCCGCCGAGGAGAGCGAGGCGGTAGTTTATTATTATTAGGACTATGCATTTTTATTATTGTTAGGAACTATTTAATTTAATAATTTATTTTTATTTTTAATTAGGAACTAATTATTTTACTAATTTTGTTTATTATTATTACGAACTATTTAATTTACTAGTTTGTTGTTTTGTATTTTAATTCACTAGTTTTATTATTTGAATTTAGAAACTACATACAACTGAAGCAATTAAAGTACATATTTAAACAACCTTACAAACAATCTTACAAATTTAATACATTCCAAAAACATAGGTTAAACATATAAAATGCAAAACACAACGCTACAAATTTAAATATTCCAAAACATAAGTTTGAATGCAAAATTAAAACAAATATAAATTTAAACATAAGTTAAACTTTCAAATATCCGGCAGATGGTTATGATTACCATTACTCACACTCAATCGCCATAATCCATCATCCATTGATTTTTTGCCAATTAACCTGAACGGACAAGAACGTTTCTTCAATAGTACGTGTCGTCGAGATTGATATTTTGCACACGTTAAAACATGATGTTTTTCTGATTTACAATGATTAATCAGTCGATGATTATGACTAATTGCTGTGTCTTTTGCCCACATGATTAACGCTTCTCTACTATCACACACAATACCACGTTCAAAGAAGTGACTATGATCGTGAGATTGTTCTCTTAGTTCATGCATAAATATTTAAAATTAAAAGACAATATTTAAGGGATTTCGTAGAAAAACATACGAAATGTAACCTACATTTCGTGTAAACACACACGAAATAATAGCTTCCATTTCGTAGGTTTTACCACGAAATGTAAGCTTCAATTTCGTGTGATTGTCTACGAAACAAACAACTAACGATTTTAAGACATATTTCGTATAGTATTATACGAAATGAAAGCATATATTTCGTGTGTTATTACACGAAATCCCTAAAAACGTTGGAAATGAACAAAAAACGTGTATTTTCACCTCAAAATCGAAGCCGTTGTCATCCATGTCGATAATACTTCTGCTCTAATTGATATTGGTCGAAAAATTACTAAAATTGAAAATTTTCAAGAATAAAAGGTTGAGAGTGTTTGAGAAAAGATTTGGATAAGATTTAAAAAAGAAAAAAAAAATGAATTATTTTGCACTGCGAGTGGTAAAAACCGCACTGATAATAGCAAGCCCCAAGAAAATAATATTGTTAAAACATTGAAATTAATAAAATAATATTATATTAAAAAAATCAAGAACCCGATTGAACCGATTCGACCCTATCAACCCATGACTCAAATGGTCGTCCGGTTTTATATCAGGTGCAGTTCTGAAAACATTGGTTTAGATCGGGATCATATTCATAACCCCGGGGCAGCCGCCCCTGCAAGAAAAACAAAAGAGTTTCTAATACTTTTTTTTTTCTTTTTCATTTGTGTATTTACTGTATTTGCCCCATCCTAAAAAATAAAATAGTCACTTATGTTGTATAATATCCTTGTAGACTTAAACATTAAGGTATCTTCCACTTGGTCAATGCAATACGTGGACCAGGACAAAGGATAAGAATGTCCAATACGTGGCTTGAATGTGTTAGACAATATACACAGGTGGCTCTATGCCCGTGTATATGAATTATTTATATATATGTATACTTCTAAACTTTTTTATGCTTATTAGTTAGCGGTTTTTCTGCACAAGTTTCCAACGAAACATTTTTATTATTTTAGGTTTAGGGGTTATATTCTTTCATCAATAAGCTCATCCCTTTAATTTATTATAAACTAGATTTTTTGACCCGTGCTATGCACGGGATTGAAGTAAAATTAATATAAAGTAAAGTTCAATTTAAACGACAAAATTGAAGTTTCAAGTCATTTTGATATTTTGTTATATATATTGATTATAATCTCCCATCCATAAACTTTTTGTGCCATATTTATTAGGTTAATTTTATATTTTTGATGTAATATGATTGTATATTTAGCTTATCTCAGTTAATGCGTTGAAGTTTGACAAATTTTCTTCTTTACTACCCATAACAGGCCTCAGTAACGTCAATGAAAATTATAACTATAAAATGAGCGGGAAAAATTTCCTAGGGTTTAGCAGGAGTAACCTTACTTTTATTAATAAGATTTATTAGGTTAATTTTATATTTTTGATGTAATATGATTGTATATTTAGCTTATCTCAATTAATGCGTTGAAGTTTGACAAATCTTCTTCTTTATTACCCATAACAGGCCTCAGTAACGTCAATGAAAATTATAACTATAAAATGAGCGGGAAAAATTTCTAGGGTTTAGCAGGAGTAACCTTACTTTTATTAATAAGATACGTGGATTTCAGGTCAAAAAATCTGGATACTTGGTGGATTTATTAACCTTGATTATATTAAATGAAATTAAATAATAAAAATAAATAATTAAATAAATAAATAAAAATTATAAACCTTACTTTTATGAATAAGATGAGCGGAAAATTTTGAAAAAATTCTTAGGGTTTAGCATGAGCAATCTTACTTTTATTAATAAGATTTATTACGTTAACTTTATATTTTCGATATAGTATGATTGTATATTTAGCTTATCACAGTTAACGTTGAAGTTTGACGAATCTTCTTCTTTATCATCCATAACAGGCCTAAGTAACGTCAATGAAAATTATAACTATAAAATGAGCGGTAAAAATTTCTAGGGTTTAGCAGGAGCAACCTTACTTTTATTAATAAGATAAATGAAACATTCATGTATATGTCAATATTAGCCCCAACCCTTTATACCCAATTCTTAATTATAACCCCAATTTAATCAATTTTGTCCCCAACAATTCAATTTTGATTTTTTTTTTCAATTTTTTTTTTAGTCGTCGAATTCTGCCGTTGACTTTTCGATTTTTTTTTCTTCTTTCGAATTTTTTCGCCGGTTTCCGGCTTTGACTGTTTTTGCCCCGATTTTTTCGCCTGTATCCGGCGTTGTCTTTTTTTAGTGTTTTTTGAAGAGTTTTTTTTTTTTTTTTTTTTTTTTTTTTTCGTCCGCCGCTAAACGTTGACTATTATACTGTCAATGACAGTTAATTAACGTAATTGTACCGCCGTTGACAATACATTTATGTAATTGTTCTGCCGTTGACAGTAAATTAACGTAATATTTTTTTTTGTTATTTTTTTTTATTTTGTTTGATTTGTTGACAAGTCAACGTAATTATATTACTTTCGTTGATAATAAAATAACTGTAAACACAATAATATTACTATCAGCAACATCAATATTATTATTTTTTGGGTTTTTTGTTTTGTTTGAGTTATTCACGGAGTAACGTAATAATATTATTGTCTATTATTGTAATAATACTGGAAACACAATATTATTACTGTGGTTGACGGTAATATTACTGCTATTATAGTAATATTGCTCGATCAACCACATCAATATTATTATTGTATTTGAGTTTTTATGTTTGTTTGAGTTATTACGGAGTAACGTGATAATATTGATGTCTATTATTGTAATATTACTACGGTTGATAATAATATTAATGTTGTTATAGTAATATTACTGTCACTCAGAGTAATATTAATTCTTTGTGTTTACATTTGTTGAACGGTCAACATAGTAATATTACTCTATTACACAATAATAATGAGTTTTGTTCTGTTAATATTATTGTGCTAGAGATTAACATAGCAATATTAGTGTGTTAAACTGTAGTTTAGTTTATTTTACTGTGTTTAATAGTAATATAGTTAATATTACTGTCAATCACAGCAATATTGTTGTTTAAACGAGAAAAAAAAATGTTATAAAAAAAAAAAAGAAAAAAAAATCGAAAAAGTCAACACCGGAGACTGGCGAAAAAATTCGGAAGAAAAAAAAATTGAAAAGTCAACGCCGGAATCGGGCGGCAAAAAAAAAATTTGAAAAAAAAGTTTTAGGTCAAAATTGAATAGTTTGTGAAATTTGGGGTCAAATTAAGGTTAAATTAAGTTAAGGATGAAATTGGAGCTATTTTAGTCTTTTACAAAAATCTGGACCATGTGTGGACTTATAGGTAAATGAGTTTTTTGTCTGGATCTCTTTATGAATAAGTACTCATTGATGGGCTTATTTGTAATGACCTCTATTAATTATATGTGCATTTATATTTGTCAATTGATAGCTAGTGGGTATATTCAGTTATTCTATAACAGAATATAATCCCTCAATACGTTTTTTTAATAGAGTGAGACCTAAACTATTTTATACCATTAGAGAAAAATCTTTCTCTTATTTCAGTCACTTATTTTTCCAATTATGCTCCTATCACCTCATCAACGCTATCACCAGTTATGTCTCTACCACCTCATCATCCTGTTTTTATTATTTTTATTTTTATTTCTTAGTTTTTTTTTTTCTTTTTTTAGCTTTTTTATTCGCTATCAGGTATTTAATCGACTATGAAATATAAACATAGTCGATTAAGAAACTGACTACTAAAAATAAAAAAAAAACGCAACTATGTAAAAACGAAAATCGACACTAGTTTTACATAACAAATAATATACATAATTGTAATTGATTTATGCAAATAAAAATCAATACACAAAAATTCAAAAATGAGTTAAATGAAATCAAGTAACCTTAATGGACTACCAAAGCAGTCGATTAACACTTTAATCGACTACCAAAGCATAGTCGATTAACTTAATCGACTGCCGCGTCGTCATCCGCCTCATCTACCAAAAAACCCTAAATCTGCTCCTCGTCGTCACCACGCCACTGCCACACCACACCACACCATCACCACCACACTTCCATATTCTGACTTTTTTAATTACAAAAATTTTAAAAATGAAATAAAATTAAAAAAATAATAAAAAAAACTGTTGATGAGGTAGCCGCATAGTAGATGATAGTACTGATGAGGTGACAGTAGCATTATTGAAAAATGACTGGATGAAATTAGGAGTACACTTTTTCTCATATAGTGTAAAATAGTTTGAGTCTTTTTTGATTAAAAGAAATATTGAAGCGTTTATATCAAAAAACTCCTATTATATATTCCTTGCCATAATATATTCTCTTAGTGATTCAACAAATTTTGAAAATTAGGAAGGTAATAGAATACTACAAAATCTAATTTGAAAAAAAAAAAAAGATTCAACAAATTTGAAAATTAGGAAGGTAATAGAATATTACAAAATCTGATGCGAAATTGTTTTTGCAGATTGGAAACTTAAGAAATTCAAAACTAAATCGGATCCAATTGTGCAAATTTAATTAAATAGTTACCAAACATAGTTCATCATGTTTTGCTATATCAACACCACCCAGGGGCGAGTCCACCCAAGGGCTAGGGTGGACTCAAGCCCCCCCTCACTTCCAAAAATTTTCCCATTATATATATATATATATATATATATATATATATATATATATATATATATATATATATATATATATATATATATCTTTTTTTCTTTTAATCTATTCAATTATATTATTTAAGCCCACTTATTTCTAGTCCACTTACTCAAAGCCCCCCATGTCTGACTTGCTCTCATCTTCTATTTTTCAACTTCTTTACGTTTCTTGAAAAAGAAAAAAAAAACTTTGTTCTCTCCCACAGTCTCACTAATAGCAGTTAAATTGCCACCCACCGACAATCGTTTAGCATTTGACAACTTCTCTCTCATCTTAATTTTCAGATTGGGTATCAATTAGAAGTCGATTGTGTCAATTTGATAATCGACTTGATATTCATGTTTCTTAAATTTTTATAGCAATTTAGCTTTCACGATTCGTTTTGGATTATCATCTGAAAGTGAAGGGAAAAAAATGCGTATCAAATTTTCATCTCAAATTTCTTTTATACAAATTTTTTTTCGGTGGCGCTGCCCCCGAACCCCCCGTGTGTTTAAGCCCCCTCTCACCAAACTTTCTGGCCTCGCCACTGACACCACCCCTTACAAAAAAAACAATGCATCTTTATACAGCAGTACCAGAAAGAAGAAAAAAAACATGGGTAGTGTTAAGATTTTGCCATTGTTCCTCGTCGTTCTTTTCGTTTTATTAGCAGGTTCATATTTTCTCTCTTTTTCATATCTTTTTTTCATAACTCTGAGCTCATATTTAAACCTCGATGTTTTAATTAGTTCATGCACTACACAATATATCAAAATTTATTTATTACTTCTCAGTTCTTGTGAATTTTACCCGGTAGGGTTCTTATATTATTATTTATCAATTGTCTAAAAAATAAAGACACGGTTAACGATTTTGCGGTTATTGTATTTATGTATTTTTCAGATATAAATCGTGTTTCAGCTGCTGGTGAAGCGCAGAAGATATTCTGCTGCTACGATAACCACATTGGACGATGTAATCCGGGAATGGACGACGAAAGGTGCGATCAATTGTGCAGAGACAAAAATTGCTCAAAAGGAGGGTTTTGTAAAGTATTTAAGCACAAACCCCCCAACCATTATTGCCATTGTTATTGTTAATTTCCATGCACAAATATTTCATCACATTGTTCTGAGATTAATTCTCACACATAGAATCTGAATAAAAACTTGTCAATTTTTTTTCCCTTATGATTACAAATTAAATTAGAAAGTTTTTTTTTTTTTTTTTTTTTATTTTTTTTTTATATCGGAAAAAAACGATTATATTAAACAAGCACAAGATGTGCGATTGTACAATATACACTCCTACACTTTCCAGATTACATATCACATGGCGTTAGTGTTGGAATTGAAATTACTAAAGTTTATATTTGCTGAAAATTTAAAATGAGTAAGAATATGAACAAAGGTCACCTCTAGTTTGGATAGACACTTTTCTTATTTATTTCTTGATTGAAAATCTGATTACATGGAGTCTCTCTTGCGCTCATAAACGGTTTAGGGAATACACGGTTCCACTGCAAAAAAAAAAAAAAAAAAAATCAAATAAATAAATATCAATCATTTAGAAAAATAATATATATAGTTTTGCAAAAAAAAAAATTGCGTAACAGTCAATTATCGACAGTAAGGTGTCGATTTTCTGTTCAAAACTCGACAGAAAGAATGTGTCGAAAATTGTGCAAAAACTCGACACCACAATGTCGAATTGTCTTTCAAAAAACAACACAAGGCTTCTATTGAATTTTTGAACAAAAATCGACAAACAAATGTCGAAAGAAGTACCAATAATCAACAACAACTTATTGTCGAAATGTAGTGAAATATTCGACACCAATGTGTCCAAATGTTACAAAAAATTCGACAAGTACACGTCGATATGTTTAAAACCGCAACTCCTTCAACAATGGTGGTGGAATCTAACGCTAAAATCATCCACTATGTTCTCAATGGACTTGTATTCATTATTCTAACAATAAAATCATGTGTTATCACATTTTGTTTCTCCAAAAAAGTTAATTCAAAAAGTAATTCCCTTAGCTGCTTTTCGTGACTGTGGCGGCGGGGGTTATGGCGGCTGTCGATTGCAACGGCGAAGGCGACGATGGTCGACTTCAACGGCGACGGCGGCGGCAATTGTTTTTGTTTTTGTTTTTGTTTCCTTCTCTTCTTCCCTCCCTCCCATTTTTCAATTATGTTTTCTTTTTTGTTCTTTTTTTTTTCTTCTTCTCTCTTTTTTTTTTTGTTCTTCTTCTCTCTTTTTTTTTTTTTTTAAATTTGGTATTCCAAGAGTTATTTATAGAATTAGGTTTTATTTTGTTTGTATTTTAGTAAGATCATTATAGTATTTTTACACTTAATTTGTTCTTGCTCAAAGTAAATTTTGCAATTGCATATAGTCGCGGCCATACAAGAAAGGTTTGTCACGAAATTCTAGACCTATTTTGATGAAATATTTGTTTGCCTTTATAAGATAAATTACTTCCAAATTTTTCTATTCATCTTATTGAGCACCCCACTTTCCGCATTTTTTTCAACTATTTCTCAATCTCAACTCCCACAGATTGCATATATATATATATATATATATATATATATATATATATATATATATATATATATATATAGACGTGTTTCGTAAACAAAAGATAAAATCTTCGTCCGAAATCTTCCGTCCTCATTGCTAATTGTAACCTCTCTTCCTTCTGATTGTCATTCGATTTCTCGGATGCCCGTTTCTAGGTAATCTTATCGGGCCTGGAAATACAAAGGCTCCCCAAAAAAACCTTTGGTTGGACAGAATAATCTAATGGAAGCATAGTAGTTAAACTCGCGAGATACCGCAATATTTATCGTGAAACAGTATGGTCGCAATCAAAACAATACAACTCATAATATGTATTGTATGTGCATAAATATCGATAAATATTACGAGATATTGTATCGTATCACCAGATCATGATACGATACGATATTTGTCAAAATATTAAAAAAAATGAAAAAACAATTATAAAATAACAGAAAAAAGAAGGGAACGAAATAATCACATAATTAGGTTCTAAAAAATGGATTTCAATATTATTTAATTTTTTTTACATATATTAGTCCTAGAAATTTAAAGGGCAAGTTCGATATTTGATAAGAGAAAAAAGGAAAAAGACCAAAGTTGAAGTTGGTGAAGTTGAAGAGATTGGTGAACAGGAGGATGAAGACACTCGTTTGAAATTGGTTAATGATTTTTTTTAAGTGACATTGATCTTGAAGATTATAAGTGATAAATTAGTTTTCTAGAAATTAGGGATTCAAATTTGAACTTTGTTGATGTTATTTTATAAGCAATTATGACTTTTGTCCTACTTTATGATGCAATATTGAAATTTGAATATATATATTTAAAATATATATATTAATTGCAAATTTCAAATATATTTAAATTTGAATTTAAAATATTAAATTTTACATGTTTATAATATTTTTATTATGTAAATGTATATTATATATTATATTATTTTTAATAGTTGGTTAAATAAGTTGCATCATCCGTTTCTCCTTGCATGCTTCAAGATCGAAATTCAGCTTCTTAATTGCCCAAAACGCATTATGCTCCAATTCAACCGGTAGATGACACGCCTTACCATAAATCAATCGAAACGGTGTCATCCCAAGTGGAGTTTTATAAGCTGTACGATATGCCCAAAGTGCATCGTCTAATTTTCTCGACCAATCCTTCCGGGTAGGACTCACAACTTTTTCGTGGATATTTTTGATTTCACGATTCTTGACCTCGGCTTGCCCGTTCGTCTGTGGGTGGTAGGCCAATGCGACCTTATGCTTTACCCCATACTTGCCCAAGAGTGCCTCGAATTGTTTGTTCCAAAAGTGAGTGCCTCCATCACTTATAATTGCTCGTGGTGTTCCAAAGCGAGTGAAAATATGTCTTTTCAAGAAAGCACAAACCACTGCAGAATCATTAGTAGGAAAGGCGGCCGCCTCAACCCATTTAGATACATCATCGACGGCCACTAAGATGTATAGGTTATTGAATGATGGGACAAAAGGCCCCATAAAATCTATTCCCCATACATCGAAGGGCTCTACTTCGATTATTGTATTTAATGGGAGTTCGTGCCTCCTAGAAATATTACCAACTCGATGGCATCTATCGCAACTTGATACAAAATTATAGCAATCTTTAAACAGAGTTGGCAAAAAATAACCTGATTGAAGTACCTTTCCCGCCGTGCGCTCACCTCCATAATGCCCCGCATAATCCGAGCCATGGCAATGAAAAAGTACATCTCCTTGCTCTTTTTTCCGGTACACATCTTCGAATGACTAAATCGGTGTATTGTCTAAACAAAAAGGGTTCTTCCCAAAAGTAGAATTGCACATCGTGTAAAAACTTTTTTCGTTGATGAAAAGTGAGTTCCGGTGGAAGTACATGGCTAACTAAATAATTCGCAAAATCCGCATACCATGGTACTTCTTGATTATCAACAATAAGTAGTTGTCCATCCGGAAAGTTTTCATTAATGCAAATTGGATCTTTTAATTTCGTTTCTAGCCTAGATAAATGATCGGCTACTTGATTATCGCTACCTTAATTTACGATCACGAATTTCCAAATCAAACTCTTGCAACAGTAAGACCCACCTAATAAGTCTAGGTTTTGCTTCTTTTTTTTCTATCAAATATTTCAAAGCCGAGTGATCTGTAAAGACAATGACCTCTGTGCCTATAAGATATGATCTAAATTTTTTGAATGCAAAAACAACTGCTAGCAACTCTTTTTCAGTAGTGGTATAATTTAATTGCGCATCGTTTAAAGTTTTACTAGCATAGTAAATTGAATGAAAAAATTTATTCTTTCTTTGACCCAACACGGCACCTACCGCATAATCACTGGCATCACACATAAGTTCAAAGGGTCCATTCCAATTAGGCACAACAATAATAGGAGTAGTTACTAACCTAGTTTTCAAGTCTTCGAAGGCTTTGAGGCATTCGTCATTGAAGTCAAATTTGACGTCCTTCTCCAACAAATTGCACAATGGTTTGGCAACCTTAGAAAACTCCTTGATGAACCGCCTATAGAATTCTGCATGTCCCAAAAAACTTCGAATTCCCTATACTGAAATTGGTGGCGGTAATTTTTCAATTGTCTCGATTTTGGCTCGATCGACTTCTAACCCTTTCCTTGACACCTTGTGTCCAAGCACAATCCCTTCTTGCACCATAAAATGACACTTTTCCCAGTTGAGCACCAAATTCATCTCTTCACACCTGCGAAGAACCTTATCCAGTATTTGGAGACAAGTGTCATACGTATCACCGAAAACAGAAAAATCGTCCATAAAAATTTCAAGACCACATTCAACCATGTACGTAAAAATTGCCATCATGCAATGTTGAAAAGTAGCAGGAGCATTGCATAAACAGAAAGGCATACGTCTAAAGGCAAAAGGACAAGTAAATGTGGTTTTGTCTTGATCCTCGGGAGCTATGGAGATTTGGTTATAACCGGAATACCCATCTAAAAAACAATAAAATTCTTGACAAGCTAGCCTATCAAGCATTTGATCAATAAAGGGCAAGGGGAAGTGGTCTTTTCGAGTGGCTTTATTCAATTTTCTATAATCCATGCAAATTCGCCAACCCGTAACTGTCCTAGAAGGGATTAATTCATTTTTTTCGTTTTTTATAACAATCATCCCCTCTTTCTTAGGTACGCATTGTACCGGACTAACCCACGCACTATCAGAGATAGGAAAAATAATACCTGCGTCTAACCACTTGATTATTTCTTTCTTCACAACTTCCTTCATGTTGGGGTTCAATTGCCTCTGCTGTTCTACTGAAGATTTATGGCTCTCATCCAATATGATCTTGTGCATGCACAAAGTTGGACTTATGCCCTTGATGTCGGAAATTGTCCTTCCAAGTGCTAGCTTGTGGTCTCGCAAGACATCCAAAAGTCTATTTTCCTGTAGACATGTCTAAGACGAAGAAATAATAACAGGTAAGGTATCATGAGCTCCAAGATACATTTATTTTAAATGAGAAGGTAAAACTTTAAGCTCAAATTTCGGGGTTTCGATCACTGAAGGCTTAAAAGTGACAGATAGCGAGATTTCTGTTTCCAAACTTTCAAAGCGTGGTCTTGACAGCGGCTTTGCTGAATCCAACCAACATAATTGTTCCGTCACTGCTTCTTCCTCAACTGATATTCCTGCACTGAAAGACGCTTCCAACGGATCCGTAATTAAAGGTTCAATAAAATCAAAGTTCAATTGATCTAACACACCAAAAGCAAAACATTCATCACCCTCTTCGGGGTGTTTCATTGTACGGAAAACATCAAATTTAATCGTTTCATCCCCAAAAGACATAGATAAAATACCATAACACATCAATTATAGTTCTACCCGTTCTCAAAAAAGGTCTTCCCAAAATCAAAGGAATTTCTTTATCTTCTTCCATATCAAGAATTACAAAATCTGCAGGAAAGATGAATTTATCTACTTTGACTAACACATCCTCTACTATTCCTTTTGGGTATATGAGTGATCTATCGGCTAACTGTAAAGTCACAAATACCAATTTTATATCTCCTAATCCCAAACTTTGAAAACCCGAGAAAGTCATGAGATTAATGCTCGTTCATAAATCTATGAGAGATTTTGCAAAGAACTTACCTCCGATAGCGACTGAAATCGTAAACTTACTCGGGTCTCCAAGTATTGGTGGAATTGGGCGAGTAAGAATGGCACTGCATTGTTCGGTTAAGGCTATCATCTCATGTTCACCGAATTTCCGTTTCTTCGATACCATGTCTTTCAAAAATTTTACCCAATGAGGCATTAGTTCAAGTGCTCAAGTAAAAGGAATATTAATATGTAATTCATTCAACTGCTCAAGAAAAATTTTGTAATACGACTCATTCTTTTCCTCTATCTGGCGTTGAGGATAAGGTACATGTGGTGTCGGCTTAGGCGCAACGACCCTTTTCTCACCTGGTGGATCTGTCAGAGTCTCAACTTCTTTTTCTTGTTTCTACCCTCCATCCTTGCTTGTCGCCTTCTTCGTCACTTCTTCCAATTGTCTCCTATTCCTCAGACATATGGCTTTGCATTGCTCGTTGATGCTCTTTCGAGGATCTTGCGTATTTGACGGTAATGTACCGGCTGGCCTCGCGTTTAGTTGGGTTGCAAATTGACCCATCTGTGTTTCCAAATTTCGGATGGATGCTTGGGTAGACGTCATATATTGGGCCAAGATATTTACGAGGTCTCCACCTTGAGGCAGATTTTGGAATCCGGGAGCTGGCCGTGAATAACTAGGAGGTTGACCTTGAGGTGGTGCTTGCCTTTGTCCTTGCTGATTTCCTCCCCATCCAAAGTTAGAGTGATCTTTCCATCCTGGATTATAAGTGTTGGAGTACGGGTTCCTCTGTTGTCGGTTGGTGCCATTCACATAATTTAAGGACTCCGTTTCTGCTACGCACTAGTCGGGACCTTGGACTGCATGGACTGGCTGAGTCTGCAAAGTCGCTATTTGCTTTGATAGCTTCTCTAACTGGGCCGTGATTGCGGTGACCCCGTCTATCTCCAAAATTCCTCCTGTCTTGACAGCTCCACTATTTGACCGATCTGATGCCCGCATGTATTTATTTCTAGCGATCGTTCCAAAAGTTCGTATGCTTCGTCGTAGGTCAAACTCATGAACATTCCTCCAGCTGCAGAGTCGAGCACGGTCCTCGAGTTATCTTGCAATCCATCGTAGAATATTTGCAGTTGGCGCCACTCTTGAAGTCCGTGATTCGGGCACCACCGAATTAATTGTTTGAACCGCTCCCAAGTCTCGAATAACGCTTCACCGGCTTCTTGTATGAAGCTTTGTATTTCTCTCCGGATTCTCTCAGTTTTTGTTGGGGAGTTGTATGTGTTCATGAAAAGTTGTGCTAGTTGGGGCCAAGACAAGATGGAGTGCGGCGCACGAGTTTGTAACCATTCTCGGGCGGCTCCTTGTAAGGAATGCTTGAACATACGGAGTTGCAGTGCTTCAGGTGATACTCCGTTCATCTTATGCGAATCACACGTTTCGAGAAAGTTGACCAAGTGGAGATGCGGATATTCATGAGCTAACCCGCTGAATAACCCATTGTTTTGGAGCATAGTAAGGAGTCCCGCTCGAATTTCGAAATTGTTGGCTTCAATGGGGGGCTGCTGGATGCTTGATTGAAACCCATTGAGTGTTGGAATGGTGTACTCATGCAATGCTCGTTGACGAGGTGGTGGATTAATTAGCTGACGTTGCTCTTGCTCGTTGACGATCTCCTGCCGCATTCGGTAGGCGCCCTTGGTCATCTCTCCCACGATTAATCTCTTCTTCCATTGTTGCGGTAGCATTTTGAGCTAACCGTTGATTTCTCCTTGTTAGCCTGGGTTTGGCAGCAATTGTCCACGTGGTGGAGGCCCGGGTATGGACGGCCCATAATCGAATGTCGTGGGCGCTTGTGTGTGTTGAATGCACTATAAGGCTAGGGTTTGCGCCTTTCTTAACACCAATTGGTTTTGGGACAACTGGTAGCGCCTGAGGTCCTATCAAGTGGTATCAGAGCCAAGGTCACGGGTTCGATTCCCAGCTTGAGCAATTGCTGAGGGGGAGATTGTTAGCCTGGGTTTGGCAGCAATTGTCCACGTGGTGGAGGCCCGGGTATGGACGGCCCACAATCGAATGCCGTGGGCGCTTGTGTGTGTTGAATGCACTATAAGGCTAGGGTTTGCGCCTTTCCTAACACCAATTGGTTTTGGGACAACTGGTAGCGCCTGAGGTCCTACACTCCTAGCGTGCCTAAACGTTCGCTCAATTTCGGGATCAAGAGGTAACAAGTTCGTGTCGTGTCCTCTTCGCATAAAAAGTACCTGAAACAAAAATAACAAAAATAAAATAAGCAAATAAAATAATTAAATAAAATAAATAAAACGGCTGAAGTAAGAAAAAATGCTCAAATTTAATATAAGGATAATTAAATAATTTAGCCGTACTCCCCGGCAACGGCGCCAAAAACTTGTTAGAGCTAAATACCTAACACGCAAGTGCACGTATCGCAAATAAGTAGTAAAAGTGGACTCGCGAGAGTCGGATGTCGATCCCACAGGGAACACTCAAATTATCTAATTCTAAGTACCAAATTCTAACAATTATGATTTTTATCGAGCCTACGCAAAGTTGTCAAATTTAATCAATTAAACAATTAAACTAATTAAGAAAGCAAATAAACACAAGAAAGTATCAATATAAAAATGGATATAGGATTTTATCTTCCCCCTATGCGATAATTCATCACCCAATTAAACCTCTATCATGCAAGTTACGATTCCCGATTATTAACCCAAGACACTAAATTACTCATACCCGTTGTCACGTGTATTATGAGTCTATTATTCATAAACGATTCACTATATGTCTATGCAAACCAATTATGAATAAAGCATTAAATAACAAATCTCGTAAACGGCTACCTAAGGTATTATCTGTATGTCTACAATAACACATGCAATTAACACACTCATACGGTGAAAACTACTCGAATGTTCTTCTATCTCTGTTCTAATTATTAAAACGATCTGTCAATCAATTATAACAATAACATATAACAACATAAATTAGCTACGCTCATGCGCTAAATAAGATCAAAATCGAAGAATAATCACGGAATTTAAACTTGCATAATATTAGAAAAATAGGTTCGAATCACCACATAGGGTTCCAACAAATTCCTAGATTAAAAACTTAGCTACTCATGTTCTCTAGGAAAAGCATAATAAAAACACGAAAAGTCATAAAAGTTTTAAAATAAAAGTAAAGGGAGAACTATGATGACGATTCGTCAAGTCTTTGTCTTCGTTGCTCCGTTCTCTTGCTCCTAGATTGCGTGTAAAAAAGATAAGATCCCCAATTGTGTGCTTGACTTGGCCTTATATAGGGTATAAAAAGATAGGAAGGCGGTTTCCTTGTGTAATTAAACTTCCTTCACTGCACCTCCTCGTGATCTCGGACGGCCGTGTCAAAATTAATGCTGAAACTCGGACGGCCGTCCGGGCTTCAATTCTTCGAAGTTTTGATTTTTTTACTTCTGGCCCACTTTTTTTCCGAAATTGCAGTTTTTACCCCATAAGTTTCCAACTCTTTAATTTGTACATAAAATACAAATAATCAACATTTTAAGCACCAATTATCGTTAAAACACACTAAAAGCTCCAATTAAAAGGTACGATTAAGTGTAAAAATATACACTTAACACACCCCCAAACTTGAACTTTTGCTTGTCCTCAAGTAAAATCAATTTATAAGCACAAAACTCGACTACACATCTCACTACATAGATTAATTGATCAATTTCACGTTTTCAGAACTTGTAATTATGATGACAATTCTTAGGCATTCGCAAGCTCAACATTCAACGACACTTAGTCACTCACTATCACCAAAAACAACAAATCATACAATTGCTTCAAGTATCCAATATTTGCAAATTAAAGATAGAAAGAATTTATACTTACATGCATATATTTGACTCCAAATACTCACCAAATTATTCTACTCTACTAATATCAAACATTAAGCTATTGGGATCATTGGGGCTTTTTGGCTTTCAATTGTTAAGCTTTTTGGTTTGAGGTAGGAAATATGAGTATATGTGGCTACTCATCTTGAATTGAGGTGATTACGCCAAAATTTGAAATATATGCGTTTGAAACAATGAATTCACCTCTAAGGATTTTAACAAACTCGATTCTCAAAAGTTCAAAAGTCTCCACTTTTGCTTTTGAGGCAATGGATCGAGCTTTCAAAAACAATCTCACAACTAGTCCTTACTTCTCCCTTCTAGTCTCTTCTTCTTCTTTTTCTCTTTTTTATTTTTTATTTTTATTTTTATTTTTTTTAAGCAGAAGAGAGACCTTATAAAAAATTTCGACCGAACTCCAAGGGGTAATTTTTCAAAAATCTCCACTTTTCTACCTTATACACATTGGCTAAAAGAAAGAACACCTTTTCTCCAAGGCTCAAATCAAGGTTCTAAGGATAATTTCGATAAAAAGGTCGGCTTGAAAGGCTCAAACGGTTCAAAGAAGGCCCAAATCATATCCCAAATCACTCACTACTCAATACTTCGTATCATAAATTTCCTAAGGTGAATTCTAAAACCGAACATAGCATGATCTAGCACAAATTAATTCCAAATTTGAAATACAAAACATTCAACCAAAGTAATGCATAAAGTGTGATTCCTAGCAATAATTCGCTTCTACGTTCCGATGAATCAAAGCTAAACAGATATCTAATCTTTATCAAAACAAAACAAGTAATCTCATCATCAAACATTGATCATCTCTCATCATCATAATTCATCGATGCGTTCGACTCAAGCAAATTTTTTTTTAGAAATAAATAAATAAACGAAAACGACTAAAAAGAAAAAGAAAAATCCTAAAGCATGCAATCTAAAACATATAAAGCACATAAAAAGTGTTTTTCCACCCCCAAACTTAAAATTGACATTGTCCTCAATGTAATTAAAATGAAGTTTAAGGACAGAATACACCTTGATTAGTCGAAACTTCCTCCACGTGTTGCACCCCTCCATCTCTTCCTGTTTCAAGCAAACACCTTTTTTTTGTTTCTTTTTTTTTTCGAAAAAAATAAATAAATAAAACATTCCAGGGGTGTTCCGGACGGCCGTCTGGGGTTTTGGCTTGATTTTCGGACGGCCGTCTGGGCTTTTTGTGTTCGTTTTTCGACCTAAAAATTTAAACATGATTAAATTATTAGATTGCACGCTTATATATATTCTAAGAAAATTAAAATCAACTAAAAATACGAAAAAAATATGAGAAAGAAAAAAAAACGATAAGTGCTCGGGTTGCCTCCCGAGAAGCGCTAAATTTTAAGTCTTCAGCCGGACTTTGCTTCTTGAAATTGTTATGTCCAATCCAAAGCCTTGTTGATTGCGCATCCATCCATGAACTTTGTCACTTCAATTGCAACTGATACAGGGATAGGATTGCAATATGTCAGGGTCCACTTTAGCTTGTAATCTTTCTTGGTTGTAATCAATCGGTACGAAGCCAAGATGGTATCTTCGTCATCCCTCTCAAATTGGTACACAAAAACCTCACGTCCGCGTATAACCTCCACTTCAAACACATTCGCCTTCTTTTCAACCTCTATTGATGCCTTCAAAGCCACGTCATGAACAACGATTATATTCTCAATTTGAGTATTTGTACTAACCACATCCATCTCCTTCTTCTCTTGTTCCGAGACATCTTTGGAGTTTAGCTCGATTGCATTGTCATATTCATCATCCTTAAGCGTCTTCATAATTTCTTTTTCCCTCTCATCGACACTATTTTCTAAGTCTAAAGGATTTTTCTCACTACAAATTTAAAACGGATTTTCTTCGTTGCAAGCATTCTCGATATCGTCGAAAATATTTTCAAGAGACATCTGACGCTTGAATTCTTCCAACTGTATCTCCAGTCTTCGGATAGATGCTTGAGTGGATTTCATAAATTCTTCAAGGACGGAGTTCAAATAACACTCCTGAACAGTGGGTTCTCGTGGCGTGTTGGTGTATGTGTTCCAATTACCGCCGTTGGTGTTATCTATGAAATTATTCGCTTTCGGTGCATACCAACATTGGTTAGTGTAATGATCTCCACCACAGATTGAACAAAGTTATCTGTTTTGGAGGTATTCGCCAGACGGAAGCCATTCATATCCCGTTTGAGGTGTGCGAAAATTGTAACATGAGTGAACCAAAGAAAGAAAATATATATTAAAAAAATTAATTTGGGTGAATCGTGAAAATTGTTCAAATTTAGAGCTAGAATAAAATAAATAATTAAAATATTCCCCGACAACGGCGCCAAAAACTTGTTGGTGGTAATACCTACACGGAAGTGCACGTATCGTACAAGTAATATAGTGGACTAAAAGTCCGGATATCGAACCCACAGGCAATATTTAATTATCTAATCCTAGACGCTAAATCCTACAAATTATTATCAAACCCACCCTACACAGTCGAATTTTAAGAGAATTAACTAAAATAAACTAAATTAAAAAGCAAATTAAAAAGACAAGAGCACGAAAGCAATTAAAAACGAAAGTTTAATCAGAGTAAACAAGCCTAGGGTTTTATTCTTCCCCCTATGTGATTATTATTCCCTCAATTCCTTCAAGTATGCAAGTAATTAACCCGGATTATTAACCTGAGATGCTAAAATAATCATAACCCACTTCCGAGTGTATTACGATTGTAATACTCTAGATTCAATTACTATATTCCTATGCAATTAATTCTAGAACACAACATTAAGCACAAATCTCATTAATGGCTACCTAAGAGATTAACTATATTCCTATGTTAATACCACAAAGGCTCTTTTCTAATTACTAACACGATCTTCCGATTCATGCGATTAGCAATAACATAAAAGCACATAAGTTGATCAAGTTCATGCACTTAATAAAACAAGTAGGAGAAATAATCCGGAATTAAAACTTGCATAAATCATAGAATTGGGTTCATAAATCCCATATAGGGTTCCACATAAAATCCTAGAAACTAAAAAACTTATGGTATGTTTGGTAAGCTTCTCGAATTCTTTTCATTCTTTCCCCAAAATAAAATTATCTTTCTGAAATATTTTCAAAAACTTTCCCCAAAAAGAATTCAAATTTTTCTCTCTCCAACAGACATGATTTGACTGCTACAGTGAAAATTGTCTTCACTAAATTACAAACTAAAATCACTTTATCCTTCAAATTCTTCTTCCAAAATACTTTTTTCCAACACCTTTTAGACATGATTTGACTTGCTACAGTACAAATTGTCTCCTCTCAAAACACAAACAAACTTTATTTTATTTTCAAATTCTTCTCCCAAAACATCTTTCTCCATAATAAAATGGAAATGGAAGCCCAAAAGCTTACCAAACATAGCCTTAGTTACTCGTGACTCTTATGATAAAGAAAATAAAAGAAATAAATTAAATAAGAAAAACTATGCTTGAGTCTTCGTTGATTTTCGTTCCTCGCATATTGTGGTGTATATTTTCGTCCTTATGGTGTAGAAACTTGTTGCTTTTATAGGCTTTTCTTGATAAGGAAGTAGTGGAAACCTAATAGGAATCAATTTCCGCCACTTTCCCCCATCAGGACTTGTTCTTCGATTTTCTCCATGTTGGAGTCCGAATTTTGGAATGTTACGTAAATAAGAATTGTAGCCCTTGAAATTAGCTTTCCATTGCTGCCAAAATTAGATGATTTGGAGTTCGTATGAGAGAGATATGCTTGAAATGGTGGACACTGCCAAAGCTGTGGCGAGATTCCTTCTTTCAATTTGATTCATTTCCTTATTTGCAAGTGTTTCCTTTCTTTTTTATCTTTTTTCCTTCATGGACACCTAATTCTCGTTTTTGACATATATAAAATACAAAATCAATCAATTAAAGCACAAATACAATTAAATCTAAACAAAAGATACACGGAGAGTAAATGTATTGAGCGTAAAATCTACACTCAACAATATATATCTTATGATACGATACACAGACGAAAACAATGCACCAATATTTTTCGATCCGATAACCATGATTGTAAGCACCTGGTGATACTATTTATTTAACCGATTTGCTACAACGTTAAAACACGTGAGTGGATTATTCTTTTTTTATCTAGCAATTAATTCTCATCAATATATTCCATAGTAAGAAGCAAAAATTGTCTGGAGGCTTTTTGGATTTACAAACACTTTTGTCAGTAAAAGATTTCAAATGCACTGAAGCGGTAATTAAAAGAATCCCAAATATGAAAAAGTTGGGAATTACAGACTTGTCCTACTTTTGGTGGAGAAATTATCTTCCCAAGTTCACTTAGGGTCCATTTGGATGGAGAGATTTGGGGGAGGGATTTCAAATCCATAATAACAAATCCCTCGGAGTTGTTTGGATTGAGGGATTTGGAGATGGATTTCAAATCGTCACCCCTCCCTTTTAGTTGATTTTGGAGCAATAATGATGGATTTCAAATGACTTCAAAATTGGAGTTATTTCAAATCCCTTCCCCAAATCAAATCCTTTCATCCAAACGCACTCTTAAGGAATTGTTCTTAATTAGATGCAAGATTCCTTAGGAAGATATGTCCGTTGTTGGTTCTCTGCCCAATCTTGAAGTTGTTAATTTTGTACGATTTTACAGAATAAACACTCCTAAACCTTGATCTAAATAGGAGGAAGAATCGGTGGAAGTTTATAAACTAAGTTTTAAATAGTAACTAATGACGTGGAAGAAGAAATTAAGAAATATTTTATTAGAAATTTGTTTTATTAAAAATCAATTAAGTATAACTTTTATGACATTTTTGTCAAAGTTGAGGTACAACAAACTATAAATTATTAATTTTTGACTTTCTTTTGGCTGATGCAAATTGGTAGGTATGATGAAGACCTTATTGTTATCAAATGCCAATTATATGCTGACCGAGTCGCTAATTTGACAACTTAATTCACAATGTTTCCAATTTTATTATCATTTTTGACTTTGCATTGATTTCTTGTTAGTGTCTAAGAAATCACCAATTCATTTTTTAGCATAATCTACTTTCCATAATCTGCTACTCGATTCTCTGAAAACTGATTTTTTATCGAAAAAAGATGGCTACAGCTTATGCGGCTTTAGTTTCTCTCACTCATACTATTGACCATATCCTCAATCCATCCCCTCATCATCAGTTCAATTGCGACCGAGATCAGATTAATTGTTTGCGACAAAAGGCCGATTTCTTGATTGATAATTTTCTCGAAAATCGTTCGAGTATTGCAGGAGATCACAAAGAGATTGAAGATTTGGAGACGAGAATGAGGGTTGCAGCTGAAGGAGCAGAATATATCATTGAAGACAGTGTGATGAACCACATTCTTGGTCGATGTGCAGTCGAAAGAGTAGAAACCTCAACGTCCAATAATATCTTGTCTGAATGTGTACTAACAGCAATACAAGAGTTCCATTCTATCGAGGAAGAGCTCGTGAAAATGAAGAAATATGTGCATGCTAAAATCTCCATAACAACGGAAGCTACTTCGTCATCAAGGCCTCTTCCCGTTAGCGAAACTATCATGGTGGGATTCGACGGCCACGTGAACGAAATTATGGGTGCTCTCTTTTCAAATGAATCTAATCTTCAAATCATCTCTATTGTTGGAATGGGAGGCATAGGTAAGACTACTCTTACCACTCATGTTTATAACAAACCTTTTATCGTGCAACACTTTCATGTTCGTGCTTGGTTTACGGTCTCCCAAGAATATACCGAAAAGGAGATTCTTCTAGGCCTTTTGCATCAGATTGATAATACTAATCAAGATGATGCCCATGAGATTAGCGATGGTAAACTAGGAGATAAACTGTACAAAACTCTACTTGGGAGGAAGTATTTAATAGTAATGGATGATGTGTGGGATATCAAGGCTTGGGATATGTTTAAAAGATTCCTTCCAGATAACAATAATGGAAGTCGAATCTTGGTAACTACTAGGCTATTGAGATTGGCTGTGGATATTGGGTCTTGTATCCCTTATCAACTAAATTTGTTAGATGAAAAACAAAGTTGGGATCTGCTCCGTCGAAAGATATTTGCAGACGGGCGTTCCCCCGTTGAATTGGAGGGAACTGGAAAAAGTATTGCTACAAAATGCAGAGGACTTCCATTAGCCCTTGTTGTGATTGCTGGGGTTCTTGCAAAGTCAAAAACAGAAAATTGGAAGTACGTCGAAGAAGATGTGACTTCGGCAGTAAACAATGAACATGACGACTTTTGCATGAAAATATTGTTGTTGAGTTATAATCACTTGCCTATATATCTCAAGCCTTGTTTCCTTTACTTTGCCGTGTTTCCAGAAGATTTTGATATCAAATTGTCTAGGCTGGTCAGGTTGTGGATTGCTGAAGGATTTATTAGAAAACGTGGGCATAAAAGCTTAGAAAAAATTGGAGAAGAGTACTTGGAGGATCTTATTGATAGAAATCTCATTTTGGTCAGTTGGCGATCAATTACTGGACAAGTGACAGACTGCCACATTCATGATGTTTTAAGTGAGCTATGTAGGAGAGAAGCTCATAAAGACAATTTTATTCTCACCGAAAATTTGTATAACCACCTCGATATTTTATCAGACACGAAGATCAGCCCTGCACGCTTAAGCATTAATGGTGGAAAATGGAAAGGGATGAAGAGTACTCCCTATAGACCACATGTACCTACACGGTCTTTCTTAAGATTCTCTAAAGGGGATTCAACCGATTACACTGCTCGTCGGTTTCCATTACTACGGGTATTGGATGTGGTAGATGAATATCCCAAAGATGAGATTCTACAACTAATTAACTCAAGATATGTTGCTTGCATGGGTCCATTGATGTTGATGCCGTCTTCTATATCACGTCTTTGGAGTCTACATACATTAGTTGTTTATCAAGAGTTGAGCCTACCAAGTGAGATATGGCAGATGCCCCAACTTCGACATGTTGAGGGAAGTAGTATTATTCTCCCCGATCCTCCACCTCCAGATGATGTGATGCAGAATTGGTGTTTGCTGATCAGTCAACTTTGAAAAATCACCTGTTTTGATTCCTAAAGAGTTAGATTTATTGCTATATATGGTTACAAAGCTCTGGAAGTCTACTTTCCAACACAAAAATCGGTTTACAAAACGAAGTTCGGAAGAATAAGTTATGCTCAGTTTTCTAGAGCTTGCCAGCTGCACTCGGGAAAATTGACAGCTTTGTGTCTTTTTGTATTTCTAAGTGTTTTATTTATTTTATTAGTCTAATTTCGAATTATTCATCTTGTTATCATATAATCAGGTCATATTCTATGTATTTTATGAGTTAAGGTGAAGTTTATTTATTTTCTAGAATTAGAAGATGATAAGTCATTCAAAGTTGTAATTTCCTATATTTTGGAGGGATGTTCCAAAACTCCTATATAAGCACCCTTTAAATGAATAAAATGGGAGATGATTGTTTAAGTTTAAAAATATGTTGCAAGTTAATTGCATTGAGAGTGAGTGATTCCTCTTTAAACAAGTGAGTGACTTGGTCGCGTTGAGTGATTCCGTGATTAGTAGCGTCGAGTGAGTCCGCTGCCGCCGGTTGAGTGATTCCCGGTCACCCATCAGGTCACGCTGTTGTTCATACTCTGATCAAGTAAAATGCCGCCCCGTCGCCGAAGAAATATAGTCGAAGTCAATGTCTATGCGGAACTTGTTGAACTTCGACAAAGGGTCGATGAACTTCTGGCAAGAAAAAATTCTCCTGCTCGAAGTAGAGGAAATATTTATCAAAATTCTATAAACGAAGCCCATGGAGAACCTGACAATTCCTCAAGTTCAACCACTATTTTTGAAAATCCATTCGCCGATCAAAATGATACAACAGTAAATGCGAATGAATTCTATGATTGGACAGTTTCATCAAAGATTTTCTTTGAGTGGAAAAATCTTGATGAAATTAGCCTTCTTGAGGCAGATCAATATGATGAAGAAGACAAACCCCCTCGTTATGATGAAGAATTTGTGCACGAGACTGAAGAAGAGAATCCTCATGAAAATTGGGAGACGAAAAGTTTTGTTATTCAAGGGGAGATGTCGGTCCAACAAGATGACATATGGTTTCGCAACAATACATTTCAGACACCTTGTCTCTCCGAACGCCAAGAGTATATTTTGATGACTGATTCATGGAGTTGTGTGGATATGGTGCCTAAATCTACAATTGACATGTTTAAATTCAACTGCAAGAAATATCCGAAGTCGTACATTTTTTCGTGGTTCAAGAAGGCGACTCGGTATGTTTTGCTTCCTTTAAAAGGTACACCAAGTCGCAACTGTCTCAAACTTCTAGTTAACTTACTGTCCTACAAACATTTCAAACGAAAAAAAAAACGGACAATCTATGTTTTGGTTCGAACTCGAGGACGAGTTCTTTTCAAGAAGGAGAGAATGATGCAGAATTGGTGTTTGCTGATCAGTCAACTTTGAAAAATCACCTGTTTTGATTCCTAAAGAGTTAGATTTATTGCTATATATGGTTACAAAGCTCTGGAAGTCTACTTTCCAACACAAAAATCGGTTTACAAAACGAAGTTCGGAAGAATAAGTTATGCTCAGTTTTCTAGAGCTTGCCAGCTGCACTCGGGAAAATTGACAGCTTTGTGTCTTTTTGTATTTCTAAGTGTTTTATTTATTTTATTAGTCTAATTTCGAATTATTCATCTTGTTATCATATAATCAGGTCATATTCTATGTATTTCATGAGTTAAGGTCAAGTTTATTTATTTTCTAGAATTAGAAGATGATAAGTCATTCAAAGTTGTAATTTCCTATATTTTGGAGGGATGTTCCAAAACTCCTATATAAGCACCCTTTAAATGAATAAAATGGGAGATGATTGTTTAAGTTTAAAAATATGTTGCAAGTTAATTGCATTGAGAGTGAGTGATTCCTCTTTAAACAAGTGAGTGACTTGGTCGCGTTGAGTGATTCCGTGATTAGTAGCGTCGAGTGAGTCCGCTGCCGCCGGTTGAGTGATTCCCGGTCACCCATCATTTTCTAATTCTTTTTCGTTGTGGGTTCCGGCCTGCATCATGATGTCCACAAAATTATAATTCTTGAGAATCTACAAACACTTTCAACAGTAGAAGATTTCAAATGCACTGAAGAGGTAATTAAAAGAATCCCAAATCTGAAGAAGTTGGAAGTTGTTTGTGGGACAATTGGATCTAATTGTGTAAGAAATCTTGGCCTTCTACAGAAACTCGAAGTACTTACTCTATCATGTTCTCCTTGTGGTAGAGAAATTGTCTTCCCATATTCACTGAAAGAGCTGAGGCTACATGGATGCAAGATTCCTTGGGAAGATATGTCAGTTATTGGTTCGCTGCCAAACCTTGAAGTTCTCATGTTATTCAGAAATGCTGCTATAGGCCAAAAGTGGATTCCAAATGAAGGCGAATTTGCTCGACTGAAGTACCTGTTGATTAATCAGTGTGAGTTGGAGATATGGGAAGCAGACAATACCCATTTCCCATGTCTTGAGATTCTAAGTCTTGGATACTTAAACCTCAAGGACATCCCGTCAGAATTTGCTGTAATATTACCACTTAAGACAATTCGCTTAAATTGCAATATAAACAATGATCTTATTTTAGCATCTTCAAATGAAATATTAGAGCAACGAGAGATTATAGGATATGATGCTATTCAAGTTCTAAATAGTACATATGGAGTGCTCAGAATTTGGGTACAAAGAGGTATTAATCTTGCTGTTGGTGGCGACGGCCGCATCGGAGATCATTTTGTTGTTATCACTACGGGGGAAAAGGTTTTGTGTTCTTACTTTGTGATTGTGTTTTGTTATTTTTTAATGTTCTTTTTACCTACACCAAAATATTCTTCTAAACAAAAAGCATTAAGAATTATTTATATTCAAAGAACATTGTGTCCTGATGTATTTAAAATTATTGGTGTTGTCTTGCTTTTGGTAGCTTTCATTGCTTATGATTTCATATTGGTGTGATTAGATATAATCTCAATAAGGGAGGTCATAATATAATTTACTAAATTTGGGATGAATTTTTAATCTCAATTAAATCTCAGGAAAAGTTTATGTTGATGTGTAACTGGACCTAAACTCAAGCTAAGGAAAAATGACATTAATTTATTTTCATTTGTCTGTGTTGCTTATATTTGCATTGAATATTTTGCCTTTCGAGCTTCCTAGAATAAATTTATAATTTAGTTTTATTTTTTATGATGTAGAGGGTGGAGACTCGTGTTGTGGCGAACGATGTTAATCCTGAATGGGATGATAAACTCAGAATTGTGAATTCAAGTCAAAGTCATCAAGTTACTTTGGTGAGATTCTTTAATTTATAATAAAAAGAATTTTGCAATATTTGTTTATCATCATTTTTTATTGAGTTAAAAATGTAAAATTCAAGTGCATTTTTATCATAGATTTGAAATATGTAGTTCCCAATTAGTAATGTATATGTTGATCAATAGTTTATGTATAATGGTTGTAGATGGTGTATGACCAGAACAAGTTGAGCAACATAGATGAAAAGATTGGAGAAGCAGAGTTTGATATTGGACCATTGGTAGAAGCCACAAAGATGAATCCAAATGGCTTTCCAAATGGTACAATAATCACAAGAATAATGCCTTCATGCTCCAATTGCCTTGCTAAAGAAAGTTTTATTTTTTGGAAAGACGGGATGGTAATGCAGAAGATGTGTCTGAAACTGAAAAATGTTGAATGTGGAGAAATAGAACTCCTAATCTGGTGGGTTATTTAATGGGAGGAGATATGTAGCACCTTTAAAAAAAATCCATGAACCAAAAAAACTGCTTTGAAACAACTAGACGATAAAGCAACATCATTCGCGCTACAAACAAGTAGTACATTCAGAGAGCAAGCAGAGATGGAGGGAAATAAAACTGTGAATGTGTTCTTATAGATGAGTTTTTTAACTCATTAAAAGTCATCGAGAAATCACGTTGTATAAGTATTTTGTCTTATATAGTTGGCGGGATTTCGAACATTGATTATTTCATTGTCTGCCCATTCTTATTCATCTTATTTTCCAGCAGACAACCTTTAGATTCCATGGGTTAAACATTCAGTTCATACCCAGTTGATATATGTCAGCTATTTCACTTGAGGTACATCGCTTTTATCTCGAATGTAGACTGTAATGACAATATGCTCACTTGAGGTACCTCGCTATTTCACTTTTTGCAGTCATTTTGCCACCACTAACGCAATTGACATCGCTGAAATAGTTCATATATGATCAATATGCTCAAACATGATAAACCATATTATCTATTTTGTTTAATTGTTTTATTCCAACAATTTTTATTTCTGTTTATGAAACAATTATAGCTAATTGAATCAAATTTGTTTGACTTGCATATGGTTACGATTACACAAGCAAAGTACTTAAACACACATATCACGTATAGAATCCTTACAAAAGAATATTTGGATGAAATAGAATCTTCCACCGGCTTTGACCAATCGATTATGAATGTCAATCTCTTCTTCTTTCCCCTTCCGACCTCGCAGTTGTCATGTCTTTTCTCATCTTATCCCTCTATTTGCTTGCCAATAAATGATGTTGAATCACAACATAAAATAATTCAACTAATTTTTTATCGTATTACAAATAATTAACAAATCGATTAACATTTCATGAATATACTCCAACAATTGAGAAATATAAGAACATTTAAACCATCCATATCATTGTAGCATACATTAAAACTCATATCAAAAAATCGATATTCTTTGAACAAAATTACCTAAACATACATAATATATGAAACACGTGGATTATTTCCACATTTTGTTTTTTACCTTCTTATTTTCTAAACTAAATTTTAGTTATTGAATAAGTAGTGCTTAGTGGGTTAAGTATAGTGCTTAGTGGGCTAAGTAGTGCTTAGTGGATTTAATTGTTGATTTTATTCTAACTTCCTAACTAACCCACTAACCCATTTTCTTGAGTGCTCTTGTGGTTGGTTTTCTTGCAGATCATGGGCTGAGGACTGGAAGCTTGAAATGTCTATAAATACCGATTTCAATACTCAATGAAATTGATCGATTCCGAGAAAAAAAACACCGAGAGCTGAAAAGAATATATGAGTGTTTTAGTGTGTTTTTAGGATCGATTGGTTGTACTCCTCATGAGTACAATCTTTACGTACTCATTATGAGTACATTCTTTACGTACTTCTCATAAGTACATTCTTTGTAGTCTAGATTGTTTAGTATATATGTTTCTAGACTTGGTTGTAAGAATGATCAAGATAGTGATTCATCCATAAGTTCTTTACGTACTCCTCACGAGTACATCTTTGAAATCTAGAATTTTTAATATTTTTCTTTTTGTATCTAGATTTGAATGTAAGAATGATCATGAGAATGATTCATTCATAAGGAAGAAGTTTTCGCACCTCTTCTGTTTGTATTCTGGAATACCGATTTTAATATATTTTTCCGTCATGTAAAGGGCAAGTTCACAAGTCTTTACTTGTGAACATTTTTAATTCTGAGTATTGTTCTTTTATCTTTATATTTCCGCCGCATGTTTGTTCAAGTGTCATAACACTTAAGATAACACATCTGTATTAAACGAATTCGGGACCATAAATTCTTTCAATTGGCATCAAGAGCCAACACTTGACGTATACTAAGTGTTTGTTCCTATTTTCTTTTTCAGAAACGAATTCGTGATGGATACTCATATGACTGCTTCTATGCGACCTCCTGTACTCGATGGCACAAACTACACCTACTGGAAAGTCAAGATGAGGGCGTACATCAAAGCCATTGATGAGAGAGCCTGGAGATCTATTCTCACTGGATGGAAGCCACCAACTATCACAGATGCGGATGGGGATGTGTTTCCAACACCAGAATTACGGTGGACACCAGACGATCTATCAAATGCTAACCAAAACTCAAAGGCGTTAAATGCGATTTTTAATTCAGTAGATTTAACAATGTTTAAATTGATCTCAGTGTGCACTTCTGCGAAGGATGCTTGGGAAGTTCTTCAGCTACATTGTGAAGGATCAGACAGTGTCAGAAGAACTAAGCTCAGATTACTCTCCTCCAAATTTGAGAGACTGAGAATGGAAGAAACTGAAACAATTTCTCAGTACAATGAGAAATTGATTGATTTAGCTAATGAATTTCAATCCTTAGGTGGTCCTTTGAGCAACGAGACACTGGTGAATAAGGTATTGAGAACTCTTCCAGAAAGATTCAGCATGACAGTTACTGCTATTGAGGAGGCCAAAGACACATCATCTCTACGGCTGGACGACTTAATTGGTAGCCTAAAGTCTAGAGAAATGAACTTTGAAGATCAAAGAAAGGAGAAGGGTAAGGCTATCTCAAATGCACTCCAGGCAGAATTAGAGAAGGAAGATGTTGCTCCGGAATATGATGATGATGCAGAGGAATGTCTCAACAATGTTGCATTCCAAATTCAGAAATTTAATAGGGCATACAGGCGAAGTGGAATCAAGCCCAGACAATTATTTCCAGATGGCTCTCCACAAAATCGACAAACTCAGCCCCGGAACAGATCTATTCCACAGAGAACATTTCCTCAAACATCTTCTCAAACCACTTTAAAAAATTCTTCATTTATTCGTTCAAATCCTGAACCACCTAACTTGGATCATATTAAATGCAGGGCCTGTTCAGGATTTGGACATTATGCTAATGAATGTGCAAATACCTTGAGAAGAAGAGGAATGAGTTTGATTTGTGCTGTCAGTGATGAGGAGGAAGAGCAACCTGAACAGACAGAGGATCAGCAATCCACTAAACAAGCTCTTTCTGTCAGATATATCACTGAAAGTGCTTCTGAAACAGAATCACAAGGGGTTTCTCCAGATGCTGCAACACTTTCTGAAACACTTTCAGTGACTGAAATTTCTGAGTTAAATAATGATCATTATACATGTTTAAACTCTATTTCTTTGAATGCAGCAGAATCCAGTAAAGAAGCAGTTAGTGATGAGGAAGAAATGTGTAAGAGATTGTTCAGTGACTTGGAGAAGAAGACTCAAGCTCTAGATGCAGCCAACAAGGAAAATTCTTCCCTTAAAGAAACAATCACACATTTGGAGGTTGGTATCACCAAGAAGGATCTTGAACTGGCAAAGGTGAAAGATGAACTCAAAGAAGCAACTCTAGCAATCAAGAGGATGAATACCGGCACAACTAAACTCGAAGAGATTGTGTCACTGGAGAAGTACAACAAGAATGAAGGTCTAGGGTTCAACAAACAAGTGAAGAAACACAAGCCAATAAAGAAGAAAGAAATTTTCTTTGTAAAAGAGAAGGGTTCAAATGGAAAACAATGCAGGAATTCCACAGTCACCACTCCAGAGTCCAGAATAAGGGAATACATTTGTCATTACTGTTTCTCACCAGGACATATTCGTCCATTTTGTGAAAAACACAGTAGTGATAAAATGTTGTACAGAATGAGTCACATCACTCCAGGCAACACCTCAAAGAAAAAGGTAGAATTTACCAAAAAGGAGTGGAGAATATGGACTCCCAAAGGTAAACTTATGTGCAAAGCAGTATACACTTCTTTAAATGCTAACATTTCAGGTTCATGGTACTTTGATAGTGGATGCTCTAGGCACATAACTGGAACAAAATAATTTCTATCAAACTACCATACACTCAATGGAGGACGTGTAACCTATGGAGAAGGAGCTAAAGGCAAAGTGGTTGGACGTGGAACACTCAGTATTGAGGGACTTCCAAAACTTTCAAATGTTTTACATGTTGAAGGATTGGGGTCAAATCTCATCAGTTCCAGGTAAATGGATAATTGTTATCAAACAGGTGATACCATCTCATGCAAGAGCTCAAATGGGTGCTCTCTTTTCAAATGAATCTAATCTTCAAATCATCATGTTTATAACAAACCTTTTATCGTGCAACACTTTCATGTTCGTGCTTGGTTTACGGTCTCCCAAGAATATACCAAAAAGGAGATTCTTCTAGGTCTTTTGCATCAGATTGATAATACTAATCAAGATGATGCCCATGAGATTAGCGATGGTAAACTAGGAGATAAACTGTACAAAACTCTACTTGGGAGGAAGTATTTAATAGTAATGGATGATGTGTGGGATATCAAGGCTTGGGATATGTTTAAAAGATTCCTTCCAGATAACAATAATGGAAGTCGAATCTTGGTAACTACTAGGCTATTGAGATTTGCGGTGGATATTGGGTCTTGTATCCCTTATCAACTAAATTTATTAGATGAAAAACAAAGTTGGGATCTGCTCCGTCAAAAGATATTTGCAGACGGGCGTTCCCCCGTTGAATTGGAGGGAACTGGAAAAAGTATTGCTACAAAATGCAGAGGACTTCCATTAGCCCTTGTTGTGATTGCTGGGGTTCTTGCAAAGTCAAAAACAGAAAAGTGGAAGTACGTCGAAGAAGATGTGACTTCGGCAGTAAACAATGAACATGACGACTTTTGCATGAAAATATTATTGTTGAGTTATAATCACTTGCCTATATATCTCAAGCCTTGTTTCCTTTACTTTGCCGTGTTTCCTGAAGATTTTGATATCAAATTGTCTAGGCTGGTCAGGTTGTGGATTGCTGAAGGATTTATTAGAAAACGTGGGCATAAAAGCTTAGAAAAAATTGGAGAAGAGTACTTGGAGGATCTTATTGATAGAAATCTCATTTTGGTCAGTTGGCGATCAATTACTGGACAAGTGACAGACTGCCACATTCATGATCTTTTAGGTGACCTATGTAGGAGAGAAGCTCAGAAAGACAATTTTATTCTCACCGAAAATTTGTATAACCACCTCGATATTTTATCAGACACGAAGATCAGCCCCGCACGCTTAAGCATTAATGGTGGCAAATGGAAAGGGATGAAGAGTACTCCCTATAGACCACATGTACCTACACGGTCTTTCTTAAGATTCTCTAAAGGGGATTCAACCGATTACACTGCTCGTCGGTTTCCATTACTACAGGTATTGGATGTGGTAGATGAATATCCCAAAGATGAGATTCTACAACTAATTAACTCAAGATATGTTGCTTGCATGGGTCCATTGATGTTGATGCCGTCTTCTATATCCCGTCTTTGGAGTCTACATACATTAGTTGTTTATCGAGAGTTGAGCCTACCAAGTGAGATATGGAAGATGCCCCATTTCCCATGTCTTGAGATTCTAAGTCTTGGATACTTAAACCTCAAGGACATCCCTTCTGAATTTGCTGTAATATTACCACTTAAGACAATTCGCTTAAATTGCAATATAAACAATGATCTTATTTTAGCATCTGCAAATGAAATATCAGAGCAACGAGAGATTATAGGATATGATGCTATTCAAGTTCTAAATAGTACATATGGAGTGCTCAGAATTTGGGTACAAAGAGGTATTAATCTTGCTGTTGGTGGCGACGGCCGCATCGGAGATCATTTTGTTGTTATCACGACGGGGGAAAAGGTTTTGTGTTCTTACTTTGTGATTGTGTTTTGTTATTTTTTAATGTTCTTTTTACCTACACCAAAATATTCTTCTAAACAAAAAGCAATTAGAATTATTTATATTCAAAGAACATTGTGTCTTGTTGTATTTAAAATTATTGGTGTTGTCTTTCTCTTGGTGGCTTTCATTGCTTATGATTTCATATTGGTGTGATTAGATATAATCTCAATAAGGAAGGTGATAATATAATTTACTAAATTTGGGATGAATTTTTAATCTCAATTAAATCTCAGGAAAAGTTTATGTTGATGTGTAACTGGACCTAAACTCAAGCTAAGGAAAAATGACATTAATTTATTTTCATTTGTCTGTGTTGCTTATATTTGCATTGAATATTTTGCCTTTCGAGCTTCCTTGAATAAATTTATAATTTAGTTTTATTTTTTATGATGTAGAGGGTGGAGACTCGTGTTGTGGCGAACGGTGTTAATCCTGAATGGGATGATAAACTCAGAATTGTGAATTCAAGTCAAAGTCATCAAGTTACTTTGGTTAGATTCTTTAATTTATAATAAAAAGAATTTTGCAATATTTGTTTATCATCATTTTTTATTGAGTTAAAAATGTAAATTCAAGTGCATTTTTATCATAGATTTGAAATATGCGGTTCCCAATTAGTAATGTATATGTTGATCAATAGTTCATGTATAATGGTTGTAGACGGTGTATGACCAGAATAAGTTGAGCAACATAGATGAAAAGATTGGAGAAGCAGAGTTTGATATTGGACCATGGGTAGAAGCCACAAAGATGAATCCAAATGGCTTTCCAAATGGTACAATAATCACAAGAATAATGCCTTCATGCTCCAATTGCCTTGCTAAAGAAAGTTTTCCTTTTTGGAAAGACGGGATAGTAATGCAGAAGATGTGTCTGAAACTGAAAAATGTTGAATGTGGAGAAATAGAACTCCTAATCTGGTGGGTTATTTAATGGGAGGAGATATGTAGCACCTTTAAAAAAAATCCATGAACCAAAAAAACTGCTTTGAAACAACTAGACGATAAAGCAACATCATTCGCGCTACGAACAAGTAGTACATTCAGAGAGCAAACAGAGATGGAGGGAAATAAAACTGTGAATGTGTTCTAACAGATGAGTTTTTTAACTCATTAAAAGTCATCGAGAAATCACGTTGTATAAGTATTTTGTCTTATATAGTTGGCGGGATTTCGAACATTGATTATTTCATTGTCCGCCCATTCTTATTCATCTTATTTTAGATTCCATGGGTTAAACATTCAGTTCATACCCAGTTGATATATGTGAGCTATTTCACTTGAGGTACATCGCTTTTATCTCGAATGTAGACTGTAATGACAATATGCTCACTTGAGGTACCTCGCTATTTCACTTTTTGCAGTCATTTTGCCACCACTAACGCAATTGACATCGCTGAAATAGTTCATATATGATCAATATGCTCAAACATGATAAACCATATTATCTATTTTGTTTTTTTTTTATTCCAACAATTTTTATTTCTGTTTATGAAACAATTATAGCTAATTGAATCAAATTTGTTTGACTTGCATATGGTTACGATTACACAAGCAAAGTACTTAAACACACATATCACATATAGAATCCTTACAAAAGAATATTTGGATGAAATAGAATCTTCCACCGGCTTTGACCAATCGATTATGAATGTCAATATCTTCTTCTTTCCCCTTCCGACCTCGCAGTTGTCATGTCTTTTCTCATCTTATCCCTCTATTTGCTTGCCAATAAATGATGTTGAATCACAACATAAAATAATTTAACTAATTTTTTATCGTATTACAAATAATTAACAAATCGATTAACATTTCATGAATATACTCCAACAATTGAGAAATATAAGAACATTTAAACCATCCATATCATTGTAGCATACATTAAAACTCATATCAAAAAATCGATATTCTTTGAACAAAATTACCTAAACATACATAATATATGAAACACGTGGATTATTTCCACATTTTGTTTTTAACCTTCTTATTTTCTAAACTAAATTTTAGTTATTGAATAAGTAGTGCTTAGTGGGTTAAGTATAGTGCTTAGTGGGCTAAGTAGTGCTTAGTGGATTTAATTGTTGATTTTATTCTAACTTCCTAACTAACCCACTAACCCATTTTCTTGAGTGCTCTTGTGGTTGGTTTTCTTGCAGATCATGAGCTGAGGAGTGGAAGCTTGAAATGTCTATAAATACCGATTTCAATACTCAATGAAATTGATCGATTCCGAGAAAAAAAACACCGAGAGCTGAAAAGAATATATGAGTGTTTTAGTGTGTTTTTAGGATCGGTTGGTTGTACTCCTCATGAGTACAATCTTTACGTACTCATTATGAGTACATTCTTTACGTACTTCTCATAAGTACATTCTTTGTAGTCTAGATTGTTTAGTATATATGTTTCTAGACTTGGTTGTAAGAATGATCAAGATAGTGATTCATCCATAAGTTCTTTACGTACTCCTCACGAGTACATCTTTGAAATCTAGAATTTTTAATATTTTTCTTTTTGTATCTAGATTTGAATGTAATAATGATCATGAGAATGATTCATTCATAAGGAAGAAGTTTTCGCACCTCTTCTGTTTGTATTCTGGAATACCGATTTTAATATATTTTTCCGTCATGTAAAGGGCAAGTTCACAAGTCTTTACTTGTGAACATTTTTAATTCTGAGTATTGTTCTTTTATCTTTATATTTCCGCTGCATGTTTGTTCAAGTGTCATAACACTTAAGATAACACATCTGTATT
This sequence comes from Erythranthe guttata, assembly GCF_056151865.1. Lineage (NCBI taxonomy): Eukaryota > Viridiplantae > Streptophyta > Magnoliopsida > Lamiales > Phrymaceae > Erythranthe > Erythranthe guttata. The sequence continues at coordinate 11,991,356 of NC_142534.1, read as the reverse complement.
AAACGAATTCGGGACCATAAATTCTTTCAATTGGCATCAAGAGCCAACACTTGACGTATACTAAGTGTTTGTTCCTATTTTCTTTTTCAGAAACGAATTCGTGATGGATACTCATATGACTGCTTCTATGCGACCTCCTGTACTCGATGGCACAAACTACACCTACTGGAAAGTCAAGATGAGGGCGTACATCAAAGCCATTGATGAGAGAGCCTGGAGATCTATTCTCACTGGATGGAAGCCACCAACTATCACAGATGCGGATGGGGATGTGTTTCCAACACCAGAATTACGGTGGACACCAGACGATCTATCAAATGCTAACCAAAACTCAAAGGCGTTAAATGCGATTTTTAATTCAGTAGATTTAACAATGTTTAAATTGATCTCAGTGTGCACTTCTGCGAAGGATGCTTGGGAAGTTCTTCAGCTACATTGTGAAGGATCAGACAGTGTCAGAAGAACTAAGCTCAGATTACTCTCCTCCAAATTTGAGAGACTGAGAATGGAAGAAACTGAAACAATTTCTCAGTACAATGAGAAATTGATTGATTTAGCTAATGAATTTCAATCCTTAGGTGGTCCTTTGAGCAACGAGACACTGGTGAATAAGGTATTGAGAACTCTTCCAGAAAGATTCAGCATGACAGTTACTGCTATTGAGGAGGCCAAAGACACATCATCTCTACGGCTGGACGACTTAATTGGTAGCCTAAAGTCTAGAGAAATGAACTTTGAAGATCAAAGAAAGGAGAAGGGTAAGGCTATCTCAAATGCACTCCAGGCAGAATTAGAGAAGGAAGATGTTGCTCCGGAATATGATGATGATGCAGAGGAATGTCTCAACAATGTTGCATTCCAAATTCAGAAATTTAATAGGGCATACAGGCGAAGTGGAATCAAGCCCAGACAATTATTTCCAGATGGCTCTCCACAAAATCGACAAACTCAGCCCCGGAACAGATCTATTCCACAGAGAACATTTCCTCAAACATCTTCTCAAACCACTTTAAAAAATTCTTCATTTATTCGTTCAAATCCTGAACCACCTAACTTGGATCATATTAAATGCAGGGCCTGTTCAGGATTTGGACATTATGCTAATGAATGTGCAAATACCTTGAGAAGAAGAGGAATGAGTTTGATTTGTGCTGTCAGTGATGAGGAGGAAGAGCAACCTGAACAGACAGAGGATCAGCAATCCACTAAACAAGCTCTTTCTGTCAGATATATCACTGAAAGTGCTTCTGAAACAGAATCACAAGGGGTTTCTCCAGATGCTGCAACACTTTCTGAAACACTTTCAGTGACTGAAATTTCTGAGTTAAATAATGATCATTATACATGTTTAAACTCTATTTCTTTGAATGCAGCAGAATCCAGTAAAGAAGCAGTTAGTGATGAGGAAGAAATGTGTAAGAGATTGTTCAGTGACTTGGAGAAGAAGACTCAAGCTCTAGATGCAGCCAACAAGGAAAATTCTTCCCTTAAAGAAACAATCACACATTTGGAGGTTGGTATCACCAAGAAGGATCTTGAACTGGCAAAGGTGAAAGATGAACTCAAAGAAGCAACTCTAGCAATCAAGAGGATGAATACCGGCACAACTAAACTCGAAGAGATTGTGTCACTGGAGAAGTACAACAAGAATGAAGGTCTAGGGTTCAACAAACAAGTGAAGAAACACAAGCCAGTAAAGAAGAAAGAAATTTTCTTTGTAAAAGAGAAGGGTTCAAATGGAAAACAATGCAGGAATTCCACAGTCACCACTCCAGAGTCCAGAATAAGGGAATACATTTGTCATTACTGTTTCTCACCAGGACATATTCGTCCATTTTGTGAAAAACACAGTAGTGATAAAATGTTGTACAGAATGAGTCACATCACTCCAGGCAACACCTCAAAGAAAAAGGTAGAATTTACCAAAAAGGAGTGGAGAATATGGACTCCCAAAGGTAAACTTATGTGCAAAGCAGTATACACTTCTTTAAATGCTAACATTTCAGGTTCATGGTACTTTGATAGTGGATGCTCTAGGCACATAACTGGAACAAAATAATTTCTATCAAACTACCATACACTCAATGGAGGACGTGTAACCTATGGAGAAGGAGCTAAAGGCAAAGTGGTTGGACGTGGAACACTCAGTATTGAGGGACTTCCAAAACTTTCAAATGTTTTACATGTTGAAGGATTGGGGTCAAATCTCATCAGTTCCAGGTAAATGGATAATTGTTATCAAACAGGTGATACCATCTCATGCAAGAGCTCAAATGGGTGCTCTCTTTTCAAATGAATCTAATCTTCAAATCATCATGTTTATAACAAACCTTTTATCGTGCAACACTTTCATGTTCGTGCTTGGTTTATGGTCTCCCAAGAATATACCGAAAAGGAGATTCTTCTAGGTCTTTTGCATCAGATTGATAATACTAATCAAGATGATGCCCATGAGATTAGCGATGGTAAACTAGGAGATAAACTGTACAAAACTCTACTTGGGAGGAAGTATTTAATAGTAATGGATGATGTGTGGGATATCAAGGCTTGGGATATGTTTAAAAGATTCCTTCCAGATAACAATAATGGAAGTCGAATCTTGGTAACTACTAGGCTATTGAGATTTGCGGTGGATATTGGGTCTTGTATCCCTTATCAACTAAATTTATTAGATGAAAAACAAAGTTGGGATCTGCTCCGTCAAAATATATTTGCAGACGGGCGTTCCCCCGTTGAATTGGAGGGAACTGGAAAAAGTATTGCTACAAAATGCAGAGGACTTCCATTAGCCCTTGTTGTGATTGCTGGGGTTCTTGCAAAGTCAAAAACAGAAAAGTGGAAGTACGTCGAAGAAGATGTGACTTCGGCAGTAAACAATGAACATGACGACTTTTGCATGAAAATATTATTGTTGAGTTATAATCACTTGCCTATATATCTCAAGCCTTGTTTCCTTTACTTTGCCGTGTTTCCTGAAGATTTTGATATCAAATTGTCTAGGCTGGTCAGGTTGTGGATTGCTGAAGGATTTATTAGAAAACGTGGGCATAAAAGCTTAGAAAAAATTGGAGAAGAGTACTTGGAGGATCTTATTGATAGAAATCTCATTTTGGTCAGTTGGCGATCAATTACTGGACAAGTGACAGACTGCCACATTCATGATCTTTTAGGTGACCTATGTAGGAGAGAAGCTCAGAAAGACAATTTTATTCTCACCGAAAATTTGTATAACCACCTCGATATTTTATCAGACACGAAGATCAGCCCCGCACGCTTAAGCATTAATGGTGGCAAATGGAAAGGGATGAAGAGTACTCCCTATAGACCACATGTACCTACACGGTCTTTCTTAAGATTCTCTAAAGGGGATTCAACCGATTACACTGCTCGTCGGTTTCCATTACTACGGGTATTGGATGTGGTAGATGAATATCCCAAAGATGAGATTCTACAACTAATTAACTCAAGATATGTTGCTTGCATGGGTCCATTGATGTTGATGCCGTCTTCTATATCCCGTCTTTGGAGTCTACATACATTAGTTGTTTATCGAGAGTTGAGCCTACCAAGTGAGATATGGAAGATGCCCCATTTCCCATGTCTTGAGATTCTAAGTCTTGGATACTTAAACCTCAAGGACATCCCGTCAGAATTTGCTGTAATATTACCACTTAAGACAATTCGCTTAAATTGCAATATAAACAATGATCTTATTTTAGCATCTGCAAATGAAATATCAGAGCAACGAGAGATTATAGGATATGATGCTATTCAAGTTCTAAATAGTACATATGGAGTGCTCAGAATTTGGGTACAAAGAGGTATTAATCTTGCTGTTGGTGGCGACGGCCGCATCGGAGATCATTTTGTTGTTATCACGACGGGGGAAAAGGTTTTGTGTTCTTACTTTGTGATTGTGTTTTGTTATTTTTTAATGTTCTTTTTACCTACACCAAAATATTCTTCTAAACAAAAAGCAATTAGAATTATTTATATTCAAAGAACATTGTGTCTTGTTGTATTTAAAATTATTGGTGTTGTCTTTCTCTTGGTGGCTTTCATTGCTTATGATTTCATATTGGTGTGATTAGATATAATCTCAATAAGGAAGGTGATAATATAATTTACTAAATTTGGGATGAATTTTTAATCTCAATTAAATCTCAGGAAAAGTTTATGTTGATGTGTAACTGGACCTAAACTCAAGCTAAGGAAAAATGACATTAATTTATTTTCATTTGTCTGTGTTGCTTATATTTGCATTGAATATTTTGCCTTTCGAGCTTCCTTGAATAAATTTATAATTTAGTTTTATTTTTTATGATGTAGAGGGTGGAGACTCGTGTTGTGGCGAACGGTGTTAATCCTGAATGGGATGATAAACTCAGAATTGTGAATTCAAGTCAAAGTCATCAAGTTACTTTGGTGAGATTCTTTAATTTATAATAAAAAGAATTTTGCAATATTTGTTTATCATCATTTTTTATTGAGTTAAAAATGTAAATTCAAGTGCATTTTTATCATAGATTTGAAATATGCGGTTCCCAATTAGTAATGTATATGTTGATCAATAGTTCATGTATAATGGTTGTAGACGGTGTATGACCAGAATAAGTTGAGCAACATAGATGAAAAGATTGGAGAAGCAGAGTTTGATATTGGACCATTGGTAGAAGCCACAAAGATGAATCCAAATGGCTTTCCAAATGGTACAATAATCAGAAGAATAATGCCTTCATGCTCCAATTGCCTTGCTAAAGAAAGTTTTCCTTTTTGGAAAGACGGGATAGTAATGCAGAAGATGTGTCTGAAACTGAAAAATGTTGAATGTGGAGAAATAGAACTCCTAATCTGGTGGGTTATTTAATGGGAGGAGATATGTAGCACCTTTAAAAAAAATCCATGAACCAAAAAAACTGCTTTGAAACAACTAGACGATAAAGCAACATCATTCGCGTTACGAACAAGTAGTACATTCAGAGAGCAAACAGAGATGGAGGGAAATAAAACTGTGAATGTATGTGTTCTAACAGATGAGTTTTTTAACTCATTAAAAGTCATCGAGGAATCACGTTGTATAAGTATTTTGTCTTATATATAGTTAGCGGGTTTTCGAACATTGATTATTTCATTGTCTGCCCATTCTTATTCATTTTATTTTCCAGCAGACAACCTTTAGATTCCATGGGTTAAACATTCAGTTCATACCCAGTTGATATATGTAAGCTATTTCACTTGAGGTACATCGCTTTTATCTCAAATGTAGTCTGTAATGACAATATGCTCACTTGAGGTACCTCGCTATTTCACTTTTTGCAGTCATTTTGCCACCACTAACGCAATTGACATCGCTGAAATAGTTCATATATGATCAATATGCTCAAACATGATAAACCATATTATCTATTTTGTTTATTTTTTTATTCCAACAATTTTTATTTATGTTTATGAAACAATTATAGCTAATTGAATCAAATTTGTTTGACTTGCATATGGTTACGATTACACAAGCAAAGTACTTAAACACACATATCACGTATAGAATCCTTACAAAAGAATATTTGGATGAAATAGAATCTTCCACCGGCTTTGACCAATCGATTATGAATGTCAATCTCTTCTTCTTTCCCCTTCCGACCTCGCAGTTGTCATGTCTTTTCTCATCTTATCCCTCTATTTGCTTGCCAATAAATGATGTTGAATCACAACATAAAGTAATTCAACTAATTTTTTATCGTATTACAAATAATTAACAAATCGATTAACATTTCATGAATATACTCTAACAATTGAGAAATATAAGAACATTTAAACCATCCATATCATTGTAGCATACATTAAAACTCATATAAAAAAATCGATATTATTTGAACAAAATTACCTGAATTATAGAAAACATACATAATATATATGAATAAAAACTCACAATAGATTTGTCGTGGTTGAGGGATATTTCGAATTTATTAGGTCAATAGTGACCAATCATAGCCCCAACCACAAACCATTTTGAAAATATCCCCAAAGAAATTTTTAACTACTAACAAGTGTAATAGTGATCATCGCAAAAGATGTATAACAGTGAATTAGTGATCCTAGTGGTACAAATATTAATGCGCACCGTGATTAAACATAAAAAGTGACTTTAATAGGTCATTCGGAAATCACAAACTGCAATAAAATATAGGGGCATAAGATATTCATCATTAGTAATAAAACTTATTAGAACTAAATGACAACCTCAACCAAACTTTTACTACACATCCTTCATAAAATTCCTTTCAAAATTGTCTCTCCACACATAAATTCATAATCTGCACTAAATAATATTCAAACTGTATTAATCATTTTTTTATTCGACATTGTCTATCTTCGTTTTTGCATCTAACATTTTTGTTAAAATCACGAAAATCGGTTGTCTTTTGCTTTGTCTTTTTTTTTTTTTTTCATTTTAGATTTTTTTTTACATTATTATAGATCTTACTTTTTTCTACATTACATTGAAAATTACGAAAACACATGTTTTATTTATTTTTTATTTTTTCTTAATTTAATTTACATATTTATATGTGTTTTCTCGTTTATCTTTTGTTGATAAATGTAGTCATCTATAGTCGTCCGTTGTCACTATCGTCATTTGTAGGCATAAAACTTTAATCTCACTTCATGCCGCACGTCATCTGCCTCATATAGATCAAACTCTAGTATAGACTATCGTCCATTATGGTGTACTATAGTGTACTAAGATATATAAGTGGCGGGTCAAATTTGAAATTATGGTCAAAGTTGGTTAATTGGTGAAATTGGGCTAAATTGTTGTGTAAATCATGAAATTAGAGTTGAATTGGATTTCAAATAATTGAGAATAATTTTGGTATGTATAAAAAGGTTTTTCTTATTTGCAAATAAGTTTGAATGACCTGGAAATATTTGAAAGAAAAAAGAATTGAATGTTCATTTGTTTAATTAAGTGGCTTGTCTTGGGCCTACTTGCCTTTAACCCTTCAATTTTTATTATCACATAATTTATGTTATATTTTAAATTATCCCTACATCAAAAGAAAACTTAAATTCCATTATTATGTATTTTTTTATTTTGTATTTAACAAAACCTATACTTAATTTGATTACCAAATTTTAATTCTTTTTCATTTTAATTATTTTTTTAATAATATTTTAATTTCTAAACAATCAAATTAAAAAAAATACACACACACACACACACACATATATATATATATATATATATATATATATATATATATATATATATATATATATATATATATATATATATTTTTGAGGGTCAATTTCGTCATTTTACATCTAAAGACCAACTATCAGTCGCGTATCCTGTGGGTGAGACACACAAAAGTCAATCAGGGGGTTGCTACTTTTGACTAAATTTCACCAGGGAGTTTGTTGTGTTAATATTACTGTGGTAGAGATTAATATAGCAATATTATTGTGTTAAACTATAGTATAGTTAATTTTACTGTGTTTAACAGTAATATAGTTAATATTACCGTAAACCACAATAATATTGTTGTTTAAACGGTGGGGCGTGAAGATGTTAAAGAAAAAAAAATCACAAAAAAAATAATTCCAAAAAAAAAGATTGAAAAAGTCAATGTTGGAGACCGGAGTTGACCGCCGGTCAACGCCGGAAACGGGCGGAAAAACCAGGAAGAAAAAAACATAAAAAAAAAAATCAACACTGGAGACCAGCGGTCAACTGCGGCGACGAACGAAATTGTCCATAAGATTGTGTTTTGGGTCAAATTGAGGTTAGATTAAATTAAATGATGAAATTTGAGCATATTAAAATGTGATGGGCTATTTTAGTCTTTTACAAATCTCTGCAGTCTGCACCATGTGTGGACTTTTTTATAAAACAGTTTTTTCTCTGATCCAATTTATGAATAAGTACCCATTGATGGGCTTATTTGTAAAGTGTCAATTTTTTTTAGGGTTTATTAGGGAAAACCCCCTTGTTCATATTTTCTAATGAGGTAGATCCAATTTTTTTTCTCTTTTTTGAGATACACCCAATTTTGCCAACTTGGCAAAATATATTATATAATTTCCCTTTCATACCCCTGTTTTATTATTAAACGGCATTTATTTCCTTTAATACGTGATTTGAGATTTGCTGATACGTTGCCTAAAATCACGGAATAAATTTACGTGAGATCATTGGTCGTTATATCAAATCGTGTACAATATTTTTTGAAGATTCTCTTCATCGTTCCAGCGGGTTTTATCGTCATTGAAGATTTCTGCACCGTCGTGGAAATAGGATCGATTTTTGAGTGTTTGTTGTTGGACGTTGTTAAGCGGGTATGAATGCGTTATTCGTTTTTATTTTTTGCTCAATGTCCATGATTGTCGTGTACGGTGGTTAGAAATTTTTAAGAGTTGTGTTGATACTTGATTCTATTAAGTAGAACGTTTTTTAACAAAATTATTCCGTCATATATATATCGTTTTTTTTTTGCCGATGATGTTTGTTTGGAAGAGGATTGACAGAGTTAGAAGAGGATGGTTCACGCATATCGGACCAGAGTTGTTTTATATGAGCTTCGTAGTTGGTTTATGCAATAATCGGAATAATTGTCCGCTTTGGTCGAGTTCATGTTTTTATCCCGATCGATAGTTGGTTTATTTGTTTATAACAGCCGATTTAAGTGTGTTGGGTAGTACATTAAAATATAGTTCGTAGTCTTTTTTAATTTAGCGTATGAATTTTGCATTTTAAGTTTATTTTTGATGATATTAATGTATTATCATTCAAATGTATTTGCAGTCTATTTAATTATTTTTTAGTATTCTGCATTTTTTATTTTGTTTCATGATTTTAGGTTTTTTCGATGGCGAATTTCGTACGGATTTTGTTGAGGTTTGGTGGGTTGGTTGCTATTTTTTAAGAGGTGTTTACGATGTAATGGCTCGGTAACTTCGGTTAAGTGTTAAACCGTTGTAATACAGTAGTATAATATTATGAATACCGTATGATACTACCATTATCATTTTATTATACTATTATGAGATTATTAATGTACTAGAGTTTTTTAACTCGACATATTGGTTTGATTGTGTTATGATGTGTTTTATGTATTTTATCAAAACCCTAGATTGAAATTATGAGATTATTAATGTACTATTTTATTGGTTATGTGGAATACTTTACGTTGGTGTTGTTCTCAATGTTCTTGTCATTTCAGTGGTATATTGTTTGTAACACAATTTCATATCAATACTATAACCGTAATATACTATCATAGCAGATTAATGTACTATATTGAAATTATTAATATACTATGTGGTTGAATAATACAGGATCCATAGTCTATTAACGAGATCCATAGTCGGATTAGATCAATAAGATAGTCTATTACATGATATAAGGAAAATTACCCTAATTGATTAGTATAACAAACATATTATTCAGTTTCCATATATATTATTATTTTTTCATATATATTATTATTTACCCTAATCGTTTTCATATAATAAGGAAAATTACCCTAATTGATTAGTATTTCAAACAAACATATTATTCAGTTTCCATATATATTATTATTTTTCCAATAGTCAATTAATTAAACCCATAGTCGAATTAGATACATGGGATAGTCTATTAAAAGATATGAGATAGTCTATTAATTTAAAAAAAGGTAAAGTAACGGGATTTGTGGGATTTGATTGAGGGTAATTATGTAATTACGAAAAGCTTGGGCTTTTATCAAAATGGCAAATTTAAATTTGGGTCTACCCCTATTATTTGAATGTTTAAGGGGGTTATATCTAATAGACCCTTTTTTTTAATGAATTGAAACTTAGAAGTTATAGTATTTTTATCAAACCGAGTGTTCTAATTTTGGAAATTTATGAAAGTTAATGAAAATTTTCAAAGCTTTTTGAAATTTTAAAACTAATATAATATCCAAAAGGCGGCGGTTATATGCAAGCCCATTATTTAATTAGTTCAAACCAATATAAAGGAGTTTATTAGTTCAAACCCCTAAATTAATCTAATTTTATTACATCAAGGCCAAAGAGGACAAATATACCCTTATCCACAAATAATACTCAGATACAAATAAATTATATTTTTAATTTGTTCAAGACCAAAAAAAAAAATCACGACTGCCGCCGCCAGACCGCCGCGACGCCGGCCAGCGAAACTTCTACCGCACCGGCGATGACCAGCGACCCACCCACCGCACCATTACCACCACCGCACCACCACCAACAAGTCCTTTTTACTAAACTTTTGTTTGTAAATTCGAAAACATTAATCGAGCATCGATGTCCTTTTTACTAAACTTTTGTTTGTAAATTCGAAAGCATTAATCGAGCATCGATTCTTAATAAATATATATGAATAAACATTAATCTATGCTTATTTCTTGTTGGGTTGCAATGTTTTGGCCGATTTTTGAAAAAAAAAATTGAGATTGAAATTGGTTTTTTTTTCGTTGGTATCCCAAATCGGTTTACCCAGATCGATTTTGTACATGAAAATCGGCGTCATAATGCCGATTTTTGTTAACCAAATCGGCGACACAACGTCGACTTTACAAGTCAAAATTGGCGTTCTAATGTCGATTATTGAGTACAAAATCGGTTTTCGGATACCAATATTTTTCAGATTTTTTTTTCAAATAATACATTGTATATTTGGTTAATTGATGTTTTTTAAATATTTGAAACGAAAATGTTTATCACCATTCGTTGGCGTCTACCAACTCCTTTAATCCAATCGAGTAGAGCTTTCCGTGTCTTAAATATTTATTCGTTAGATAATTCATTTGAATAATCCTCCATCAACCCCTTAGGTTGTTGCACGAAAGTATGGGAAAACGGTCTAAAAAAACACAGATAATAAAATCCGTACTTAAAAACCGATTTTTGTAGCACAAGTCAGCATGACAATGCCGATAATACAAAAACAAATCGGTATTGTCATGCCGATTTGTACTACAAAAATCGGTTTTTGAGTACCGAATTTTATTAAAAACATCGGAATGTGGTTATCGACTTTAGTAACAAAAATCGGTATTTGCAGACCGATTTTTGGTATCGTCGAATTTTTTTCCCAAAAAAAAAGCGATCCAAAAGCAAAAATAAACGGTTAAAATATATTTCATTGTGTTCTCCACCCTCGTAAACCACCATATCATTGTTTTCTGGTTCCATCGTGAATGTGTGGTATGTATTTGATAATTTTGGTGTGTAGAATTTCTTGGTGGGTTTGTAAAAAAAGGAGAAGAAGAAGGAGATTTTTAAGTCGTGAAATAAGGAAGAGGGGTTTCTAGATTTATGTACTTTATTTGGTCTTGCATAAAGGAAATGATTTTTATTTTTTATTTTTTAATGTTTTGTGTTTTTTATTTGATTTTAAATTTCATTAAGGGTAAATTAGTATTTTTATATTAAAGGTCTTGAACTAATAAGAAAATGGACTTGCTTATAACCGGCGCCTATCCAAAATTTTAAAATGTTTGAAATTTTCATAACTTATGGAATCAGGGTGAATTTTTAGATTCAAAAATTTTCGAATTGGAATAACAATTGATTTGTACTTCATAAAATAATTGAAATTGAAAACTTTCTGAAAAGGTTAATTCCCATCTATTTCATCCGACTTTCAACCCTAAAAACAATCATCAAATTGAATAATTAAAATACGTTTTATATGGAGGTGCCTGATAAATCCGGTTCATCATTAATCTAGCTAGGTTCTTTATTGCAAATAACCCCACACTCCTTTGTCGTAAAGAACCCTAATATTCATAACAAAATCACCACAACCATTTAAATCCACCCAATTTCATCAATTTTGATCTCTAAATCCGATTTTGACTTTTTTGTTTTTGAACATCTTTTCCCGCCCTTTTATATATATATATATATATATATATATATATATATATATATATATATATATATATATATATATATATATATATATATATATATATATATATAACAATGTCCCTTATTAAAACGAAGAAACTCATGTATTAAGATAAAATCTCTTATCTTCCTAATATTAACAAACAAACAATAAAAAAGCACATATGAATCATTAACAAACAAACAATAAAAAAAAATTCAAACCCTAATATTAATAATTAGCTTATTGGAGATGGTGCAATCAATGCCTCCATTACTAACTAGCTAGTACTACTAGTGGTACTTGAAGTAGCAGCAGCAGCTGAATTCATCATTTGATCAATTTCTTCTTGTTTCCTAAAGTTGATCACCAAATGAAGCTCGTCGCTTCCGTTTACTCAATACCCCCAAATTTCAACCCAATCGCCTTTGACCGCGTTGTTCGCGTTGACTATCCTGCCCCATTGTTTGTTAATAACAATCATCTGCAAGCTAGGCCACCTCCCCAAGTGCAGGTTAAACGAGCGGCCACTTTTATCGATCCCGACACATTGAACTCCTTTTCTCGTCTCGGTTACAGCTATCCTCTCTTCGTCTCTCAGAAGACTCATCAATAATATTTCAGGGGTGTTGATGCTCAATCTGTTGAGGTGGTCCGACACATCGGATGTTTCGAGTTTCTTGTGGTACAAGAAAACCGGTTTACTTCCGTTGTGCGACTCGATCGTCTCAATCATACCTGGAATCTCCTCTAGTGGAAGAACACTATCTGGTATCGATGACGATGACGATGATGACTCGCCGCGGATGAATAACGTCTTATCCCAGCGCCTAATTGTTCTCTTCTTCCGTACAGGCGCTGGTTCGGGATTCTCTTCGTCGGGTATTAATATTAATTTCCCCTTCATCTTCTTCTTTTCTTCCGAGCGGCGGTTATTAGGGCTTACGTCATGGTGACGACTCATCGACAGAGGAAAAGATTGCAGTGGCTTTGGACTGTAGAGTACAATTTCATTGGATATTAATTTGGCCTTCTTCTTTTCTGAAGGGCTGACGTCATGAGTATAAGTTGCAGTTGCAGAAACCCTTTTCTTGTCCTGGGGTTTTCTTGAAACGACGTCGAATTCACGAGACTCCTCCGGAGCCGCCGCCGCCGTTTTCTTGGCGGGAGATTGTGCTCGAACTTCGTCGGAAGAAGGACGGCTTCCGGCGGCGGCAGGAACAGGAGATTGATCTGGGACATGCTTTTCTTGATTATTATCATCTGACGAAACGGTACTAATTGGGCTGCTAACGGCGGCCGCCGGAGGAGGAGTAGAAGAAACCGGTGGTGTACCGGAATCTTCTTGGGGGGTGTTTGGATGAACAGGCCGGAATATCAAATCCAAACAACCTAATTGTCTTCTTAGAGTACTCTTTGATCTCCATTAATGCGATTAATATGATCTGCTTAATTAATTTATGCTCATGAATTTGTGATTTGTTTTTGATACGCGTAAAACCTACGTATGAAAAACCGCAAGTGTACAGTATCGCGTTTTGTAGAATAGTGAATTTCAGATATCAATCCACAGGGAATTAAGTTCCTAAATCTACCAAGTACCGTAATTATACTATCCTAAACTTTATCTAGACGGGAGAAAAAGATGGGAGATGACATGAAGCCAAAAGGAAACAAAAATAATACAAACAACGGTCCGCCAGGATAAACGAGGAATTCCGACGTGTGATGGCTTCTAGGGTAAAATCCACCAGTGTACTATCGATAAAGATCTACAAATCCGAATCTATTGTCAATTCTATGTTCGCTAACCCAGACACTAAAATACCCTAACCCCCGTCTCCAGTGTAGTTAGAGTCTACCCACAGGTCCGACGTCTCCGTTCAGAACCTGATATTAAGAGAGCATTTAGGTCAAGTCCTTAAGGGCTACCCGAGGTGCATCACGTCTCCGTTTCCACAACCCGAGCTATGTTTTCCTAAAATCAAACGAGAAATCCTCTCTCGAGTTCATCCCCATTTAGAATCAATTCAACTGTTGGCCAAACAATCGAAAGCATTTAATACAGGAAAACATAAACAGAATCAAAGAAAATGCTCAGTTCATTACAAACATAGCATCAAAATGAAGAACACGAGAAATCATAAACTAAACGTAAAGAAAAGCTTATGAAAAACCCGAGTCGAAACCCTCGTCGAAGCTTCCCGCGAAGAACTGGCGAGAACCGAAGAGAAAACCGAAGAAGAAGTCGAGAGATGGTCGAGAGATTGAAAAATGAAAAAGAGACCTTCTATTTATAGTGAAAAATCAAAGAAAAATATCTAGTCTCGATTTTTGTGCCCAGATCGCGATCTGGGCTTCTTGGATCGCGATCTGGCAACCTCGAAAACTGCCCACCGCCTTCCCAGATCGCGATCCAGGAAGTGCGGATCGCGATCTGCCCCAACTTTTCGCTGCTACTGGAATTTGCCACCAGATCGCGATCCGGTGATGCTGGATCGCGATCTGGCCTCTGCATCAACTTCAAACACTGTTTTGACCCTTTTTCAGCCCGAATTCGACCATTGTGCATTTCACAAAAGTTGTAGCCCTTGAAGTTAGCTTTCTAAATCCACTTGAATCAGCCCAATCTGAGGTCGTATGCAAAAGTTATGCTTGAAATACCAAACACTGCAACAATCCGCGAGAATGCACTTTTGCACGTGTTTGGTTTGATTCTCGGCTTCGCTTCCAAAATCGTCTCGAATCGGCAAAAATAGCTTATCTTTACCTAAAATATAAATAAAACAAAAACAACATAATATATACAAATAAAGCCGAAAACTCGGACAAACGAAGACCAAAACTCGAAGAATTGATAAGTGAAAATCATGCAAAATGAACACTTATCACACCCTCAAACTTAGATCTTTACTCGTCCCGAGTAAATCAAAACGAAACTACAACAAAAAAGAACAAAAACAAGCCACTAACGTAGGGAATCACGATTGCATTTAGCGTATGCAACAAGCCTTTGAACCCCTGGGTACCCCCAAAGGACGAGTTGTGTCTCGTGAGGGTTTTCAGGCAACACACCCACAAAGTTGCCGGACTGGTCAAAGCATTGCAATTAATTCCAAAGATAAAACGAACTAGATAACTTAAAATCTTAGAATGGCATACGCCTTAAGGTATTCGACTTTCCTACCGACGCAATTAGTTGTTTCTACACCAAAATGAAAGATAGACTCAAGAATCCGTAATTAAACAATAAACACAATCATCGAGGGTTTTGAGTAGAAATGTGGGTGAAAAGTAAGTTTTGATTCTGAAATTCAAAAACTCGAGTTGGGCATAAGTAGGTCTATTTATTCGATAAAAGAAATAACAACAACAATATTTTTGGTGACTTTCATCACAATTTTTTTTTTTTTTAAACGGGCATAATCGTGACTCGTGCAAGGCTCGACACCACTGTGTTATCTCCCTGACCCATGTATCGAACTTTAGTCCAAGAAACCCCCAAGCTCGACAGCTCGAGAGACTTAGGCGGCGAGGTGCACCCAACGGGTTAAGCTCGAGTCAGAAAGGCGGGGAAATCAGAGCGTGAATCACAACAATATATACCACAAATTATTATTTTTATCTTTTTTTTTTATTTTTTTTTTTTTTATTTTTTTTTTATTTTTTTTTATTTTTTTGACATCGAACATAAAATAAAAACGTAAAGACCATTGATAGAACTTTTAGCCAACAACTGGAAATCGTGAAAACATAATTCAATTCTAACTCGCCCCCCAAACCTCAGACTATTATACCCCTCAGAAAAGTGCGCTCAAGCTTAATCGGAAAGGATTCGAAAGGCTATCCACACAAGTTGCAAAAACGCAGTCGGAAGGTACATCTATAATTAGCCGGTTATCCATAATTTCAATTTTAAAATCAACTAGCCCATCTACTAATTCATTAATTGCTTTGGTTCAATAGAATCCGGAAATGCAACTTACACTCGATCCTAAATGAAATGCATGTGACAAACATAACACAATTACGGAAATCGAAATACATAAATGAAACTAAATTATATGATATGCATGCAAAAGACCAAATCAAAATAAGCTAAACTCACCCCCAAACTTAAATCATGCATTGCCCTCAATGCGAAAAAATAAAAGAAATGAGAAAGAAATACGCCCTGAACAGTTGTGCCGCAGATTGATCAGTGTTCTACGGTTGCGAAAATGTTCTTTGGTTGCACGGGGTGCCGTGAATTTTGGCACCGAGGGCGAATTGCCGGAATTGTCTAGACTTCCCGACTTCTTACTCTTCTTTCCTTGGGGACGAGATACCGGCAAAAATCAAGAAAAAAGGGTGAAATTAACCTTTAAACCAAAAAAATGCAAAAAAGACAAAAACAAAGAAAATAAATGACGAAAAATAAATAATGGGTTGCCTCCCATTCAGCGCCTGTTTTACTGTCGACGGCTCGACACAATTTGGACGGATTATGTCCAATCCAAAGCCTTGTAGATTGCGCATCCATCCGTCAATCTTGATACATACTTTGCAATCATATCATGGATTAGATTGCAATCTTGTAATGACCATCCCAACCCATGGTACTTTTCGTTTGCTGTGGAAATCAGTCGGTAGGAGACTAGGATGGGTTGCTTGCCTACCGATCTCTCAAACTCGTACACAAGATATTCGAGCTTTGGAGTAAGCTCTACCTCGAATTTGAAACTCGTCTCCTCGCTCACACTCAAATCCGGAGTAGCAATGTGGATAGGATTTTGTTCGTCAAGTTCCTCTACCATCATCTTCATCCCACTCTCATCACACGCAAAAGTATCTACAGAACTGGGATGAATAATTCCCTCAAGGTGCTCAACCTCATCGTTCATACGAAAATCTGTAAATACCTCGTTGTCTTCATATAGGATGGTTGGATGTGGTTTATGACTGTGACATCTTTGAAAATTTTCAAAAATATTCGCCAGAAAGTGGAGTTCGTCTTGTAAATAGCACAAGTGCTCATTTGTCTGTGCAATTCCATTTTCTGGGTTGAACCTTCGATGTCTTTCAATATCCTCCAACTCTTTTTGAATGTAATCTGCTTTGGATTGAATCTTGCAAAGTGAGAGGTCAAAAATTGAGGCCATCAATGTATACAAATCTGTTAAAAACAATGAAAAAAAATCAAAAGAACAAAAGAAAAAAGTCTAAAGTAAGGTAAGGATAGTTGGTAACGATATTAGTAAATTCAAGATTAACTAATTCCCCGGCAACGGCGCCAAAAACTTGATACGCGTAAAACCTACGTATGAAAAACCGCAAGTGTACAGTATCGCGTTTTGTAGAATAGTGAATTCCAGATATCGATCCACAGGGAATTAAGTTCCTAAATCTACCAAGTACCGTAATTATACTATCCTAAACTTTATCTAGACGGGAGAAAAAGATGGGAGATGACATGAAGCCAAAAGGAAACAAAAATAATACAAACAACGGTCCGCCAGGATAAACGAGGAATTCCGACGTGTGATGGCTTCTAGGGTAAAATCCACCAGTGTACTATCGATAAAGATCTACAAATCCGAATTTATTGTCAATTCTATGTTCGCTAACCCAGACACTAAAATACCCTAACCCCCGTCTCTAGTGTAGTTAGAGTCTACCCACAGGTCCGACGTCTCCGTTCAGAACCTGATATTAAGAGAGCATTTAGGTCAAGTCCTTAAGGGCTACCCGAGGTGCATCACGTCTCTGTTTCCACAACCCGAGCTATGTTTTCCTAAAATCAAACGAGAAATCCTCTCTCGAGTTCATCCCCATTTAGAATCAATTCAACTGTTGGCCAAACAATCGAAAGCATTTAATACAGGAAAACATAAACAGAATCAAAGAACGACAAATAGATCACAGATCTGGAAATCAAAATCAATATATACAAGGTTTCATTTCCCTAAAAGAAAATGCTCAGTTCATTACAAACATAGCATCAAAATGAAGAACACGATAAATCATAAACTAAACGTAAAAAAAAACTTATGAAAAACCCGAGTCGAAACCCTCGTCGAAGCTTCCCGCGAAGAACTGGCGAGAACCGAAGAGAAAACCGAAGAAGAAGTCGAGAGATGGTCGAGAGATTGAAAAATGAAAAAGTGACCTTCTATTTATAGTGAAAAATCAAAGAAAAATATCTAGTCTCGATTTCTGTGCCCAGATCGCGATCTGGGCTTCTTGGATCGCGATCTGGCAACCTCGAAAACTGCCCACCGCCTTCCCAGATCGCGATCCAGGAAGTGCGGATCGCGATCTGCCCCAACTTTTCGCTGCTACTGGAATTTGCCACCAGATCGC
Organism: Erythranthe guttata; assembly: GCF_056151865.1. Lineage (NCBI taxonomy): Eukaryota > Viridiplantae > Streptophyta > Magnoliopsida > Lamiales > Phrymaceae > Erythranthe > Erythranthe guttata. The sequence continues at coordinate 11,973,115 of NC_142534.1, read as the reverse complement.
GATCCGGTGATGCTGGATCGCGATCTGGCCTCTGCATCAACTTCAAACACTGTTTTGACCCTTTTTCAGCCCGAATTCGACAATTGTGCATTTCACAAAAGTTGTAGCCCTTGAAGTTAGCTTTCTAAATCCACTTGAATCAGCCCAATCTGAGGTCGTATGCAAAAGTTATGCTTGAAATACCAAACACTGCAACAATCCGCGAGAATGCACTTTTGCACGTGTTTGGTTTGATTCTCGGCTTCGCTTCCAAAATCGTCTCGAATCGGCAAAAATAGCTTATCTTTACCTAAAATATAAATAAAACAAAAACAACATAATATATACAAATATAGCCGAAAACTCGGACAAACGAAGACCAAAACTCGAAGAATTGATAAGTGAAAATCATGCAAAATGAACACTTATCAGTTTTCTCTTAATAAGATTAATGGAGGGGTGCTTATGGGTATATATAAGCAAGTAGGGCAATGGTTTTTTTGTAATTATATATATAAGGAAGTATTTGGATTTCCTTATTAGAATTGGACATCTCTATTTCATATATATACAAGGAAGGAAGGAAGGAATTAATTAATGTTGTTTGGAGTTGGATTCTACTATTTTTACTTCCTAATTCGAATCTACTTCTTCTACGTCCATTCTGAACTATATGTAATTATGGAATATTTCCTATGTCGAATCCACTTAATTCTCATTCAAATTGTACGAAATATTTGAAAATATTAAATCAAGGAGTTTTTTTGAGAAAATCCCCTCATTATTTCTTTTAATGGAGAGAGGCCCAAATTATTTCTCTCCATTTGAGAAAAGTCCATATCCATTTTCAGCCATTATATATTCCAGCTTTGCTCCCACCCGCCACATCATCACTGTGTCACGCGCTCAACGTTGTTTTTTTTTTTTTTTTTTTTTTTTTCTTTTTTTTTTCCTTTTTTCCATTTTTTACCGGGTTTTTTTTTTTTTTTTTCTGTATCAGTTTCCTTAATCGACTATGGAGCATAGTCGACTAGCCTTAATCGACTATGCTTCATAGTCGATTAAGGAAATTCTTTAATTTTTTAATTGTTTTTTATTTATTTTTTCTATATCAGGTATATTAATCAATTATGATGAAGCATAGTCGATTAAGAATCTACTACTAAACATAATAAATCACAATTGCAAAAAAAATGCAAAATAAACTATATTTTACAAAATACAAAAAATATACAAATATTATAATTGATTTATACAATTGGAATCAATAAACAAAAAAATCAAAAAAGAAAAAAAAATTGGAGCCGATCAACCTCAATACTAGAAAATCGCCTATTAGCTAAGGCACCATCCATCGCTAAACAATGTAAATCCGTAGCTAACACGTGATTAGCGACCTCAATCGACTACCAGTGCATAGTCGATTAGCTTAATCGACTATTGAATATGTACATAGTCGATTAAGGTTCCACCTTGCACGAATTTCTCTACACGCGCCGTCATCCACCCTATCCACCAAAAAACCCTAGATATGTCTCCCCATCGTCACCACAACGTCTCCACACCACACATCTGTATCCCACGCCGTCGCAAAAGATTATTATTTACCAATAAAATAGACAAAAATCATAGTTGATCTATAATTGCTTTAATGCAATGGAAGGCAAGGTCAAGGCAGCAGGTAACACTAGCTGGTTTTCGAACCAGACAAAAGCAACTGAGGCTGAAATTGGTCAGAGTGATGGATGGTTGTTCGACCATGGGAAACCCGCCACAAATATTTCAAATGGGAAGGCTCATTCTCGTTCAATCTAGAACGAGAAAAGGGCTGTGTCCAATTCTGATGGCTGCAGCGGTTCTTCACCCAATATGTTGGCCAATTCGTCAGAGCATTATTTAACGATGCCGGTCGAATTCTGATCGAGAAGAGAATAAGAAGATCGAGAAGAAAAAGAAGAGAGAGAGAGAGAGAGAGAGAGAGAGAGAGAGAGAGAGAGAGAGAGAGAGAGAGAGAGAGAGAGAGAGAGAGAGAGAGAGAGAGAGAGAGAGAGAGAGAGAGAGAGAGAGAGAAGAGAGAATAGAGCAAAAGAAAAAAAAGAAAAAAAAAAGAGAAAGAGAGAGAAGAAAGAACGAGACGAGAGAAGAGAGAAGAGAGAATAGAGCAGAGAGAAGAGAAGCGGCGTAAGATGACATGTTAAAATTTAGGGTTAGGAGTAAGGGTATAATTGAGATATTACCTTTATTAATTATCCAGGCTAATAATAAAAGGGGTTTTCTCTAATTATTTTTTGGAGGAAGATTTTCCTTACCTACATTTACTAGATGAGGGGGTTATTGCTAATATTCCCTTAAATCAATTTAATTGAGTAAACTACAAAAAGTACTAGCAAACGGCCCATGTGATAAATAAATTAGCAAAAATCCCCCTCTGAAATTATTTATATATCACACTGAGCTCATTATTCATTTGAGTGTTGACTTGATATTAAAAGACACAAATACCCCTGATGCTTTACAATTAATAAATTCTTATACTTTTTTAAACATTTTAGTTAATTTATTTTATTTATATCTTACTTAGATAATTTATTGTTCTATTTGTATATATTTTAAATTATCCCTACATCAAAAGAAAACTTAAATTCCATTGTTATGTATTTTTTTTATTTTGTATTTAGAAAAACATATACTTAATTTGATTACCAAAATTTTAATAATTTTTCAATTTAATTGTTTACTATTTTTTTAATAATATTTTAATTTCTAAACAATCAAATTAAAAAGAATATATATATATATATATATATATATATATATATATGTATATTTAGGGTCAATTTTGTCATTTCACATCTAAAAACAAACTACCAGTCGCGCATCCCGCGAGTGGACCACACGAAAGTCAATCATAGGAGGTTCTGTCTTTGACTAAATTTCACATGAGGTTTTTGGTAGTTTATTTATTACATGGGTTTTTACTATTTAAATATTATTTAGAGATTACTTTTTGAAGTTGTCCAATTTACTTCCTTTTTTCTTATAATGATTTGGCATTCTTTGAGTATCTTTCTTATAGTCTATAATTGGGTTTAGTAAATCATTCGTAATTTCACAAATATGCATTGTCTTTAGTGATCAGTTTTCAATAATCCGATTTTACGACACGCGTAATTATTATGTAAAAATAGGTTGTATAGTATGACACAATAATTTATTATGTACCATAGTGAATTTTGTTGTGTTAGATAGTAATATAGCAGATTAATGGGCTAAATAGTAATATAATTAATATTACCGTCAAAACACTATAGTATTAGTGTTTTTACAAAGGCAAAAAAATGATTCGTAAAAAAATATCAAAAAAGAAAAAAAAAAGTTAACGCTGCCATTGACCGCCAAACAATGGCTGCGAAAAAAAAAATCAACACCGCCGGTCAACAGCGTGACGAAAGAAATGTTTTCAAAAAGAAAAATGTCAATGTCGGAGACCGGCGGTCAACGACGACAACATTCAAAAATGGGTTATGGGTCGAAATTGAATAATTGGTTAAAGTGGAGTTAAATAAATGAGATAATTGGAGTATATTAAAATATAAAGTGTATTTTAGTATTTTATACACCTCTGAACTTTGTCTGAACTTTTTCGTAAAAGATTTTACTGATGGACCTAAATATGAATAAGTTGCCACCAACACATACAAATACCAAAGTATCAAAATTTACAAGTTACTAATTGAATTATTGTTGATAAGGTTTTTTTTTTTAAGAAATAAGAAATACATCTTTGCCCATGTTTCTAGGGTACAATAATAAGTAATCAACAAGGAGAGTTACACCACAAAATAGGAACATTTCATGTGAATCAAGAAGCTTCTCTTTTGCACAATCTTTTATTGTCTTCAAACTCCAACAAAACAAATCAAGAAAAGCAAATTGCACCAAGGAAAGTGGAAAGAAACCATAAAATTAACACTATCCGGTAAATTTTTAATGTTCATGGCGGTGTTGAGAAGTCATCCTCCAAGTAAGCTACCAAGAGAGGCTCTTTAGACTGCGAGGCTGAGCGGACAGACGGGAACTTATCTCCGGCAGCACATTTCAGATGGGCATCAAATCCACAAGATTTGCACCTGTAAAGTCATTGTCGCGAACCAACGCTCAAGCATATACCACATGAAAATGTATTGTCTGGATACGGGGATGATTCAGATGTTAGATTGAGCTTGTGCATCGTGTGCGATTCGTGCGTGATGGATAAAGGCAACATGGCACATAAAGATATGCAAATCAAAGTTGCAACGTTTGCAATGGTAGGAGAATCCTTTCCCCGTTTCGCCGCAGGCATCGCAAACTAAGCGGTACGCAGGCTTGATCATGAGGGTTAAATCGTGCTTCTTGTGTAAAGGGTGGCTTAATTTCTTGCGCATTTCGAAGCAGCTCTGGTGGAGGAAATAGTTGCATTTCGAAGCAGCTCTTGTGTAAAGGGTGGCTCGGTCACCTGTTTATATAAACAGCCGGTGTACGATCCGAGAAGACACACCAATACTGGATTTAAACCCTAACTTTGGGCCCATATTCAATTTAATTTTCATAATTTTTTTCATAAAAAAGAGTTCAATAAATGCAATAAATGTCACCACATATAAGAACAATAAATTGAAACAAATATTTTTTGATAAGAGAGTTTCTGATACCAATTAATCTTTTCTATGTCTTTAATTTACTTGATCCTTCGGTATTTATAATTTTCATATAAAATATAAGAGTCTTTACAAATAAGCCCATCATTGGGTACTTATTCATAAAGAAATTCAGACAATAAACTCTTTTACAAAAAAGTCCACACATAGTCCTGATTTTTGTAAAAGACTAAAATAGCCCCTCATACATTAATATGCTTCAATTTCATCCTTAATTTAATTTAACCTCAATTTGACCCCAAATTTCACAAGTTATTCAATTTTGACCCAAAACACATTTTTATGGACAAATTCGTCCGTCACCGCCGTTTTTTTTTTCCAGGTTTTTTCGCCGGTTTCCGGCGTTGACCGGCGGTAAACGTCGGTCTCCGGCGTTGACTTTTTCTTCTCTTTTTTCTCCTGATTTTTCAACCACCGGTTTCCTGCGTTGACCAGCTGTCAACATTGGTCTCCGACGTTGACTTTTTCTTTTTTGTTTTTCCTTTTTTTCTTCTGTAACATTTTTTTTCGTGTAAACAACAATATTGCTGTGATTGACATTAATATGAACTATATTACTGTCAAACACAGTAAAATTAACTATACTACAGTTTAACACATTAATATTGCTATATTAATCTCTAGCACAATAATATTAACACAACAAAACTCATTATTATTGTGTAATAGAGTAATATAACTATGTTGATTGTTCAACAAATGTAAACATAATAAAAAGCCAAAAGAATTAATATTACTGTGAGTGACAGTAATGTTATTATAACAACAATAATATTACAATAATATACAGTAATATTATTACGTTACTCCGTGAATAACTCAAACAAACAAAAAAATCCAGACAAAATAATAATATTGATGTGGTTGACAACAATATTACTATAACAACAGTAATATTACCGTCAACCACATGAATATTATTGTGTTTACAGTAATATTACAATAATAGACAGTAATATTATTATGTTACTCTGTGAATAATTCAAACAACACAAAAAACACAAAAAAAATAATAATATTGATGTTGCTGACAGTAATATTATTGTGTTTACAGTTATTTTACTGTCAACGACAGTAAAATAATTATGTTAACTTGTCAACAAATCAAACAAAATAACAAAAAATAATAATATTACGTTAATTTACCGTCAACGGCAGAACAATTATATAAATGTACTGTCAACGGCAGTACAATTACGTTAATTAACTGTCATTGACAGTATAATTACGTTAATTTACTGTCAGTGATAGCACAATTACGGTGAAAGGTATATGAGCGATTAAAGATCTCCAAAGGTACCAAATAGGCCACAGTACTGCAAAAAACAGACTTCTACAAAAATTGAAGAGAAACAAATAAATTCGGACGATCTTTGTTAGTTTAACATCCACACGAAAACACGTTACGCTCCTTGGAGTCCTTCAGGAGTAGATCTTGTAGCAACTGCGCTATATCCGCGTCAAATCCACGACGAGTCTGCATCTAACAACAACAAAAATAAAAATCCAAGGTGTCAATTAAAAAAAAAAATAGATTACGAAATACGAAATACATGTGGGATAAAAGTTGTTGTCGAACTTGAGATTCATCCGCAACCACTGCGGTCGGAAGCTGCTGAACGCGATTTTTCATTTGGCTTTGCACGCTTTGAGATGCTGCGAAACAATGCATGCAGTAAATGCATGTGACAATAAAAAAGAGCAATTGAAAACAAATTTCATTCATATATATATATATATATATATATATATATATATATATGCGAGGTGGATATTGTTAAGTATATATTTTTATACTTTATCGTACCTTTTTATTTGAGCTTTTGGTGTGATTTAACGATAATTGGTGGTTAAAAAGTTGATTTATTGTATATTAGGTATAAATTGAAGAATTTGAAAAGTTTGAGGTCAAAACTGCAAATTTGGAGAAAATATGGGCCAAAAGTGAAATAATCAAAAATATGCTGAAATTGGTTGAAAACAGGCCCGCACGGCCGTGCCAAAATTATCCTATTTTTGGCACGGCCGTGCCAAATGCTGAATTTGGGCAGAAGGTTCGGCGATTCTCGCGCGGCCGTGCGAGAATTGCACTGATTTTCGCGCGGCCGTGCCAAGTCACGCTGGAGGCAATTTTGGACTTTTAAACACACAAGGAAACCTAGAATCATCTACCAAGTTGGGACATCTATTTAAGCCCAAACCAAGCACGAATCAAGGGGGACTTTTGACACAACCTTGGAGCGAGAGGAGCGAGAGAACGAAGAATCGAAGACGGAGAATTGACAACTCTTCATCACAATTCTTCTTTTATCTATCTTTTCTTAATCTATTCTTTTTATGTTTTTATTATGTTTTTCGTAGAGAACATGCGTAGCTAAGTTTTTAATCTAGGATTTTATTGGAACCCTATGTGGGGATCGTGAACCCGTTTTCTTGAGATTATGCAATTATGATTTTATGATTATTTCTTATACTTGTTATGATTGTTAGTGCATGAACTTGATCAATTTATGTGCTTTATCTGTGATTATTGGGATTGACTCGACAGAGCTATTTTGATAATTAGACGGTAAGTATAAGAGCCTTCGAGTAGTTTTCACCGGATGAGTGTGTCAATTGCATGTGGTGTCGTAGACATACAGATATCACCTTAGGTAGCCATTTACGAGACTTGTTAGTTAATGCTTTATTCATAATTTGTTTGCATAGACATATAGTGAACCGTTTATGAATAATAGACTCATAATACACGCGACAGCGGGTTATGAGTGAATTAGTGTCTCGGGTTAATAATCATGAATCATATATTTCATAATTGAGGGGTTTTGGGTGAGCAATTCTTGCATAAGGGGAAGATAAAATCCTAGATCCGTTTTATATTGATATTTTCTCGTGATTAATTGCTTTCTTAATTAGTTTAATTTATTTAGTTAATTAATTTGACAACCCTGCGTAGGCTGGATAAAAATCACAATTGTTAGGATTTGGTACTTAGGATTAAATAATTTGCGTATTCCCTGTGGGATCGACATCCGACTCTCACGAGTCTACTTTACTACTTGTTTGCGATACGTATACTTGCGTGTTGGTATTTAGCACCCAACAAGTTTTTGGCGCCGTTGTCGGGGAATACGGCTATATTGTCTATTTATTCTAATATTAAATTTAAGCAATTTTTCTTACTTCAGCCATTTTATTTATTTTATTTTATTATTTTATTTGTTTTAGGTACTTTATATACGACAATGGAAGAAGAAAATAATCGTAGGGGCGATGACCAAGGGCGCCTACCGAATGCGGCGGGGGAAATCGTCAATGAGCAAGAGCAACACCAGCTAATTAATCCACCACCTCGTCAACGAGCATTGCATGAGTACACCGTTCCAACACTCAATGGGTTTCAATCGAGCATCCAACAGCCCCCCATTGAAGCCAACAATTTCGAAATTCGAGCGGGACTCCTTACTATGCTCCAAAACAATGGGTTGTTCAGCGGATTAGCTCACGAAGATCCACATCTCCACTTGGTCAATTTTCTCGAGACGTGCGACTCGCACAAGATGAACGGAGTATCGCCCGAAGCACTGCAACTCCGCCTGTTCAAGCACTCTTTACAAGGAGCAGCCCGAGAATGGTTACAAACTCGCGCACCGCACTCCATCTCGTCTTGGTCCCAATTAGCACAAATCTTCATGAACACCTACAACTCCCCAACAAAAACTGAGAGAATCCGGAGAGAAATACAAAATTTCATACAAGAAGCCGGTGAAGCGCTATTCGAGACGTGGGAGCGGTTCAAACAATTAATTCGGAGATGCCCGAATCACGGACTACAAGAGTGGCGCCAACTGCAAATATTTTACGATGGACTGCAAGACAACTCGAGGACAGTGCTCGACTCTGCAGCTGGAGGTATGTTCATGAGTTTGACCTACGACGAAGCATACGAGCTCTTGGAACGAATCGCTAGGAATAAATACATGCGAGCATCGGACCGGTCGAATAGCGGAGCAGTCAAGACGGGGGGAATTTTGGAGTTAGACGGAGTCACTGCAATCACGGCCCAATTGGAGAAGCTATCGAAGCAAGTAGCGGCTTTGCAGACTCAGCAAGTCCACGCAGTCCAAGTTCCCGACCAGCGCGTAGAAGAAACGGAGTCTCTGAATTATGTGCATGACACCAACCCACAACAGAGGAACCCGTACTCCAACACTTATAATCCGGGATGGAAAGATCACCCCAACTTTGGATGGGGAGGAAATCAGCAAGGACAAAGGCCAGCTCCCGGATTCCAAAGTCCGCCTCAAGCTCCACCCCAAGAAGTTGACCTCGTTGATATCTTAGCAAAATTCATGACGTCGACTCAAGCATCCATTCGGAACCTTGAGACACAAATGGGTCAACTTGCAACCCAACTAAATGAGAGGCCGTCGGGAGCACTGCCGTCGAATACGGAAGATCCTCGAAAGAGCAACATCGAGCAGTGCAATGCAGTGAGTTTGCGAAATGGGAGGCAATTAGAGGAAGTTCCTAAAAAGTCCGTTGCACCACCGCCTATTGTAGAGGAGCCCAAGGAAAAAACCGAGGTCGGGCCAAGCAACACAAAGATCACAGTAAGTGAACCTACTCCCAAGGTACCTTTCCCTCAACGTTTTCAAAACTCTAAGCTTGATATGCAATTTCAGTTATTTTTGGATTATCTTAAAAAGTTGCATGTTAATATTCCTTTTGTTGAGGCACTTAAGCATATGCCGAATTGGGTTAAGTTTATAAAGGAACTTGTATCGAAAAAGATGAGGCTTCCGGAGTGTGCAGCAATCATAGACCTCAATGAGCAAAGTAGTGCTATCCTTGCAAATAAAATTCCACCGAAGCTTAGAGATCCGGGCAGTTGTACCATTCCATGCACAATAGGTACTAGGTATTTTGGGCGGGCGTTGTGTGATCAAGGGGCGAGCGTAAATTTAATGCCTTTATTAATTTATGAGAAATTGAATTTAGGAGAAATTAAGCCCACTTCCGTGACCTTGCAGCTAGCCGATAGATCTTTTACTCACCCTTTAGGTATAGTGGAGGATGTATTGGTCAAGGTAGATAAGTTTATACTCCCGGCCGATTTTCTAGTACTAGACATAGAGGAAGATGAAAATATTCCCCTTATCTTAGGACGCCCCTTCTTAGCAACCGGTAGGTCAATTATTGATGTAGGAAAGAGAGAGCTAAGAATGAGTGTGGGGGAAGAAACAGTGATCTTCAAGGTGTACCGGGTGGATGAAAAGCCTATTACGGCTAATGGATGTTATCTTCTTGATGAGGTAAGTGATTCTAAACTTTTTCCTGTTAAATTACATGATTTAAATTTTTTTGTGGATACTAATGTGCATGTAGGAGAACAAAAGAAAAAGGTTGAGTTGGTTACAACACCTACTCAAAACACCGTGATAAAAGACGATGATGGCACGCCTCATGACATCAAGAAGAATAAATTAAAGGGCATTCCTAAGCGAACCAGTCGAAAGAAGAATCGGATCAACCCATTTATTCAAGACTTTCTCCAAAAGGAAGTTAGGAGATGGGTTCAAAAGCTAAGGAATTGAAGAGAAGGAACAAAGTCTGACTGAAGACTATAAACTTAGCGCTTCTCGGGAGGCAACCCGAGATTTTCGTTTTTTTTTATTTATGTTTCTTGTTTTATTTTATTTGTTTATTTTATAAGCATGCAAGCTAATTAAATAAGCAATTTTTTTTATTTTCAGGGGTCAAAGTGCAATTTTGCACTTCACACGGCCGCACCAAAAAAGGCTTGAATCCAGCACGGCCGTGTGGAAAATCGGAGAGGCTACTGCCCGGAATTCAAGTTTCGCACGGCCGTGCGGAAAACAGTTTAAAATCTCATACGGCCGTGCGAACCTCAACTGAAGCATAATAAAGGCGAGGGTGGAAGAGCAGCCCGGACATGGCCAAAACGACTTATTCAGGTGTATTCTATCCTTAAACTTCGTGTTAATTACATTGAGGGCAATGTAAATTTTAAGTTTGGGGGTGGATAATTACTTGTTTATGACCTTTAATTTTTTTAGTTTGCATGCCTTAGGATTTTTTTTTATTATTTTAGTTGTTTTAGTTTATTTATTGCTTTTAAAAAAAAAAATTGCTTGAGATAAATGCTTCGATGAATCATGATGATGAAAGATGGTCAAAACTGAAGAATTTGGAGAAGTTTGAGGTCAAAACTGCAAATTTGGAGAAAATATGGGCCAAAAGTGAAATAATCAAAAATATGCTGAAATTGGTTGAAAACAGGCCCGCACGGCCGTGCCAAAATTATCCTATTTTTGGCACGGCCGTGCCAAATGCTGAATTTGGGCAGAAGGTTCGGCGATTCTCGCGCGGCCGTGCGAGAATTGCACTGATTTTCGCGCGGCCGTGCCAAGTCACGCTGGAGGCAATTTTGGACTTTTAAACACACAAGGAAACCTAGAATCATCTACCAAGTTGGGACATCTATTTAAGCCCAAACCAAGCACGAATCAAGGGGGACTTTTGACACAACCTTGGAGCGAGAGGAGCGAGAGAACGAAGAATCGAAGACGGAGAATTGACAACTCTTCATCACAATTCTTCTTTTATCTATCTTTTCTTAATCTATTCTTTTTATGTTTTTATTATGTTTTTCGTAGAGAACATGCGTAGCTAAGTTTTTAATCTAGGATTTTATTGGAACCCTATGTGGGGATCGTGAACCCGTTTTCTTGAGATTATGCAATTATGATTTTATGATTATTTCTTATACTTGTTATGATTGTTAGTGCATGAACTTGATCAATTTATGTGCTTTATCTGTGATTATTGGGATTGACTCGACAGAGCTATTTTGATAATTAGACGGTAAGTATAAGAGCCTTCGAGTAGTTTTCACCGGATGAGTGTGTCAATTGCATGTGGTGTCGTAGACATACAGATATCACCTTAGGTAGCCATTTACGAGACTTGTTAGTTAATGCTTTATTCATAATTTGTTTGCATAGACATATAGTGAACCGTTTATGAATAATAGACTCATAATACACGCGACAGCGGGTTATGAGTGAATTAGTGTCTCGGGTTAATAATCATGAATCATATATTTCATAATTGAGGGGTTTTGGGTGAGCAATTCTTGCATAGGGGGAAGATAAAATCCTAGATCCGTTTTATATTGATATTTTCTCGTGATTAATTGTTTTCTTAATTAGTTTAATTTATTTAGTTAATTAATTTGACAACCCTGCGTAGGCTGGATAAAAATCACAATTGTTAGGATTTGGTACTTAGGATTAAATAATTTGCGTATTCCCTGTGGGATCGACATCCGACTCTCACGAGTCTACTTTACTACTTGTTTGCGATACGTACACTTGCGTGTTGGTATTTAGCACCCAACACGCAATCTCATCAATCAATCTCATCACGTGTTTTAGAACGTCAATGCCGTACTACTTATTACTCGTAAATTCGATTAAACACTATTCTCGCAAAGGGTTTAGTCATATTACATATTGTTTTTCTCTAAAAACAAAGGGAAGTAGAAACATTTTGTAATTTTAATATAATGTATAATATCAGCTCCAAATATTCTTTACCAGGTTCTTGGGGGTTTTCGCTATTTCTTGCAGCATTAGACCACTGACGAGAATATGCCGAAGAATCCCGGGATTTTACTTCAATTGTCAGGATTTTCGCACTTATCTTCCTCAAGTAATTCGACTGCAAGAGTACGGTGTGGAAGGAAAAGTTCAAGGCAAATTTATATATATATATATATATATATATATATATATATATATATATATATATATATATATATATATATATATATATATATATATATATATATATGTATATATATGTGAAGGAGAAACGATCACGAGTATACCTGACTTGTTGCTTCAGTGTACGACTTCGCCTCCAACATAACAGCTAGTCGTTTAAGTTCGTCTTCTCCAGAGAAAGGAAGAAACCTCTTGAGATACTCCATTCTTAAGTGTTAAAGAATATATGCAGCATTGAATTAAAAGTCACCTGTTAAAACCATGGTTATCGGATCGTAAAAATATCTCGTATCGTTTTGCTCCACGTCTCGTATTGTATCGTTATCGTATCGTATCGTATCGTAAGATATTTAATCAACTATTAAAATAGTAAAAAATATATATCTACATTATAAACATATTATAAATATTAATATAACTACTTATTTCAAAATAGGTATAAATTCAAGTTACAACATCATATTATAAAATACACAAAAATCATATATGTTCATCAAATAACATCATCTAAAAGGGTGTTTGGCTAGGCTTATAAGATGTTAAAACGAACTTATAAAATGTTTAAGAGCTATGTTTAAGAGCTATTCCAGTGTGTTAGGTAATTTTTTTCAAAAGATCTTAAAAAATCAAAATATTATATGCTACTAGAGAGCAAATAAGATTTTTTGTTAAAGTATCTTTGCCCCACCTATTTATTTAAGATCTTATAATGAGTAAAATAGCTTGTAAGATCACTATCCAAACACTTGAAAAAAATAATTTTAAAAGTAAGACGTAACAACTTATCAACTCTTAAAACAACTTATCAGATGTAAATAAGCTTAGCCAAATTCTCCCTAAGTTCAAATCCGAATACCTAATTTCTAAAATATTCGATATCCCATAATTTTGAATATCAGTGTCACTTTTAAATCGTCCTCATCTACCAATTTTAAACGATTGCATTCATCATCATCAATCGCAAAATCCAGCAAAAAAACGCCTCGAATTGGTCTTGAATCGCAAGAATCTATAGCAATTGAATTAGGGTTGTAATATTATGAGGATTGGTGAAGAAAATGAAGAGAAAAGTGTGAATTAGGGTTGGGATATTGAAGAAATCTGTTCTAAACCTTTTTTCGGAGCAGTTGACTGCATTTCTTGTTTTTTTTCTTCGTTTTTTTCATTTTTTTAAATATCGAAAATATCGTATCGTATTGTGATACAGCGATACGATACGATATCTCGCGATATTTAACGGTATTTATCAATAGGCGATACATAACCCGAGTTGTATCGTTTTGATTGGAACCATACCGTATCGCGATATATATCGCGGTATATCGCGAGATTAACTACCATGGTTAAAACATGTAATCTTACGGACAGGGCCGGTTATGAGGGGAGGTGAAGTAGGCGGTCGCCTAGGGCCCCCGGATTTTTTCAAAAATTTAGGGCCCCCAAATTTGTTTATACCCTTTATATATGAACATTTATTGAAAAACATATATATTATATATATAATTATTGAGAACCTTAATTCATAAATAGATATAAATCCACGATTCTTATTTGTTTATATAATTCCTCTAATTAGGGGCCCCTAATTATTAAATTTATAATGTATTAGTTACTTATTTTTATATATATTCACTTGTTTTAATGCTACTTCATGCAAATTATCCTTAAAAAAAATCGGGGGCGCTGCCCCCGAACCCCCTAAAACTTGAACCTTACTATATCACAAATTTCTACTCTTGCCACTGGCTATGTACCTTACAAAATCGAGTTAACATCGAGTTTATCACCTTTTTTGAAAAAAAAAAAAAGTTTTATTGTATATTGTAGAAGGCCCCATTTTTTAATCGTCTTCAAATCTCGTCTAGGGCCCCCAAAATCTCAGGAACGGCCCTGCTTACGGAAGCAGGGAAAGATGATAGTAGAGTACGTACGTAATCTTCGTTCATTCTTCGATCAAGACAAGTAAATACTTTAGGGATGCTTTCAAACGATTCTTCTAATTTAGAATATTATTATTAACAAGTAAAAGTATAATCATTTATCGAAAACAAGTACTAAAATTGATGTAATCAAATATCAAGTTTATGACAAAAAAGACAAGGACAGTGTATAGTAGAGACGACGAGACAACATTTTTATTCTACGCGAAATAACTACCATTGCTACAGAATCTTTTTTATTTTGTTTTTTTTAAATCTGTTGAGCAATCTTCATCGACTCAAAGACAGATTCTGAGGTAATGCAGTGGCTATAAACGAAACGAATATCATTTGCATCTCTTGTACACAACAAACTCGTAACACTAACAAAATTAAGTGTACCTAATTTCTTCAGGCTAAAGAAGCAAAATCGAATTGCGGAATAACAGTTCTCTCAAACTCATATACTACAGTAGAACATCGATAAATAAATTAATAACCTCGATTAAATAATAAATCCTTCCGGTCACAACTAGGTGGGAGCGTGCTAAATTATTAACTCGATAATTTAATGTTTCGCTTAATTAATAGAATTTCCCTAGTCGCGACTGTATTAATTTATAGAGGTTTAACTGTATAACTATAATATCGTTATTTGGCAGCTTCAGAAATAAGTTCGTGGTTTCGATTTTATAACTAATAGAAAACAATTCAACATTAACAGAATAAAAATTAAATGCTCAAAACTAGCACGTGTTGTAATAAGTAAAATTAAAAAAAAAAAAAATTGAAAAAAAAGTAAGGGGAGAAATCAAGGAATTTACATCTTGTTTACAATCCTCTGTCTAGAATTCGCTGATAGATGATTCCTCCAATCACTGCCTTCTGTTCCCGCAGCCGCCGCCGCAACGCCGCCCATAACCTGGCCTGGAATGTGAGCCTGTCCTTGGGCAGCACGCCGCCGATCATCGCCATCCATTTTTACTTGATTAAAAGAATCTGTAAATATCAAACAACTAAATAATCACGCCGTAGAATCAAAAGAAATTATATAAAAAAACAAGTAAGAAGATTTTCATATGAGGGAATGGAGATCGCCGATGAAATTAGGGTGAAATGTGTTTCTTACACGTCCTGATAAGAGGAAATCTTCGTAATTGAATTCAACGAATTAGGAAAAAACTAAGTCTAATAATAAATAGAAAGAAGGCGAAGCCAAATTAAATCAATTAAATCTAGCTTGATTTTCGTGCGGTTTTGAGGGGCAGATATCCTACGGAACCTATTCAAATTTTTATTTTGTGGGGCCCAATAACAAACAAACAAAAAAAGGAAAGAAAAAAAAACCACTTTCTTGCCATCATGAGGTTTAGTCAAATAGATTATCTCATAATAGCCCAATGTTAGGCCCCTTAGTAGGTGACATCGGCTATGGTTCGAGTGTGGTCGGGCTGTAGCCAATAACGGCACCAAGTGATGTATGACATAAGGCTGGCATGTATCGGCCAATGGATGGTGGAGTATTGGGTTTGCATTGAGGGTGGTAATTGTCCGAAAAAATAAGGAACGGTGTGCTTGGTTCAAGTGGGAACACTGATTGGGAGTGTTTGGCAAGTGGCATGGGGAAGTCTCGACGGTGCTTGGAGCTTGGCGCGGGTGCCATCGATTTTTTTATATTGATTACATAAAAATTGCTAAAATAAATGAATATTTACCGTATTTAAACATGTCTGTGTGTTTGATTTCCGCAGAATAATCTTTGAACGTTTATGTTTGGCTTGAAAGGCTTTGTTGTTTGTACTTTTGAGAAAAGAAGATCGAGCAAAAGCTGAGTGGTACGATTTATTGTGGAAACGAGGCCGCACGAATGTGAAAACTCTTGTGCAAAGAAACCCTTGTGACACCCAGGACACAATAACTTAATTCTTAAAATAACAATTTACTAATAACAAAGACAATCCTATTTTTTATGTCAAAACTACTCATAATAACATTATAATAGCTCAAATTATAATTTAAAACTATATTTCACATTAATGTTTTGTTAACCCAAAATTTACCAGTTGACCCCAATGTTGATCGAGTCGCCGTTATTGATCGGTGTTGACTTTTTTAAAAAAAAATTGTTTAATGTTTTTTTTCTATATGTGTTTCTCTTTTCACGGCAATGCTATTGTATTGACCGGTCAATACAGTAACATTAATATATTTTTTTACTGTTTTTTCTTTGCGACAATTATGTTGCGGTCACTTGTAAAATAAGGTTGTTATGTTGTTGACTTGTTGTCAATAGTAAAATTGCGTTATTATGTTGTGGTCAATGTAAAATTGCGCTATCATATTGTGGTAAGTAGTAAAATAATGCTATTATGTTGAGGTCAACAATAACACAGTGTTATTATGCATTCATTGTCAACAAAGATTTTAGTTTTGACTATTTTGCAAATTAAGTTGCCTTCTATGGGCGGCGTATAAGAGATGTGCCCTGATACGAGGTAACAAAATCGCTGATTTTGTCAAGGGAAAAAAAAAACGAGGTGCTCACTTCGGACCTTAATGGAGAGTGCCCCCGCCCCCACCTCTCAAAAGACGATCGGATATTCAAATAATATTAGGAGGACTCCGCGGCTAAAGAAGACATATCGGGGAAATAAAAAATGGAGGAAAAGTATACCAAATCACATACCCGGCTGCCATCGAATTTGGACCATAAGACATTCTAGAGGCTATTGGAGCCTACAATGATCCCTTATTAGTAACCATCTGTTAGGATAATAGACTAGAAGTCTCGCTTTTGTCTATTTAAACGATCAAGTTTTAATAAAGTCTATTTATAATTTAGTCATTCATGAGATTAACAGTGAATTCTTCATGTCGATTTTACGACAAAACAAATGCTGCAGACAAATGCTTTCCTTTCAGATATTTTTTTTTTTTTAGGTATTGTCATATAATAATGTTTTGGAAATATAAAAAAAATACGTGCATTGCATGGATAAAGTTACTAGTTTCCATATGTTACCATAATAAATTCACTTAGTGATTCAACAAATTTTGAAAATTAGGAAGGTAATAGAATACTACAAAATCTGATCCGAACATGTTTTTGCAAATTGGAAACTTAAGAAATTCAAAACTAAATCGGATCCGATTGTGCAAATTAATTAAATAGTTACCAAACTTAGTTCATAATTTTTTGCTATATAAACACCACCCCTTATAACAAACAATGTATCCTAACTACACAGCAGTATGGCTAGCGTTAAGATTTTGCCATTGTTCCTCGTCGTTCTTTTCGTTTTGTTAGCAGGTTCATATTTTCTCTCTGAATTTTTTTCATATTTTTTTACGTTGGTTGATAAGTACTTCCGATTCAACAATAAATACACGGTTAACGATTTTGCGGTTATTGTATTTATGTTTTTTTCAGATATAAATCGTGTTTCAGCTGTTGGTGAAGCCCAGAAGATATTCTGCTGCTACGATAACCACATTGGACGATGTAATCCGGGAATGGACGACGAAAGGTGCGATCAATTGTGCAGAGACAAAAATTGCTCAAAAGGAGGGTTTTGTAAAGTATTCAAACACAAACCACCGAACCATTATTGCCATTGCTATTGTTAATTTCCATGCATGAATATTTCCTCACATTGTTCGGAGATTAATTCTCACATATAGAATCTGAATAAAACTTGTCATTTTTTTGTGTCAATTTTCAGATGATTTCAGATGACTCCAAATTAAATTAGAATAACTTGAAAATTGACCACAATTATTTAATAATTAACTTAAGATGGGAACTAAATATTTGAAATATATTGTCAATTGCAGCAATCCAGATAAGTTTAATTTCATGGATATGTTATTATGAATTTTTAAAACTCTGCACCCAAATACGCGCCAATATGGATATATGTAATGGAATTAATGTATTCACACACACATACACACACACACACATATATATATATATATATATATATATATATATATATATATATATATATATATATATATATATATATATATATATATATATATATATATATATATATATAATATATTGCATATTATATTAAGATTTGTTAGACTACGTACAATATCATGATAAAACATTAGCGAATTAAATGAAAGAATATCATCTTCCTTTTTATTTTGAAACGTAATTTTGAAAATGTTCACTTCACTTTCACAATAAGTGTTAAGAAAATAAGTACGAATTTGCACGCTTAATCACATAATATGCACACTATTTGCACGTGATTTTCACTTGATTTGGACAAAATTTTGGTTGGGGTAAAATTATACAATTATCCTATTTTTAATGACTTTTAGTTTCTCGTTAACATTTTATTTTAATAAGAGAAAAAGAGCGTGTAAAAATATATGGACAAATTAATGATCAAAATATTACACACTTTTCAATTTTTTGGTGAATTAAATAAATATATTTTTTTAATAAAAATGAACTCATAAAATAAAATATGATGTAGAATAGGATTTGTTCAATTCAAAATATAAATATTCAATCAAAAACTATTTTTTTTAATATTATGTCTTAAAATATTATGATCAAGAGTGAAATTGTCTTTTTTGGATGATGTCTACTAGTGCTCAAGGGCATTCAAGGAAAGTTTATATGAGCATGTCTAAGATTAGTTAGTCATTGGTGTAGTCTCTTTCGGAAGTTACTTCTCAGCTTTCTCCCCACCTTCGTATAAACAACGTCCAAACCGCTCTTTGTATCAGCCACAGTATCCGTCGAAAGCAACTTGTATAGTCCAGTGACATCCTTATCACTTCCATGTCCATTGCGAATGATGCCAGACGACCGCATCAGACTAACGCCTTCGAGTCCTTAGCAATGATATCCAACAAAAAAAAGAAACGAGGTGACCTCACTCCCAGCATTTGTATCGAACCGCTCGAACGCTATCAAGTTCAGAAGTTCCAATTTGGTTTCCACATCCACGAAAAGCATCGGAAGCCTAAGGGTATTTCCCTTGAACGAGATTTCCATGAGGCTCGTGGTTCTACTACGATCTTGAATTTAAATCCCACGTCACTGAGTTACGAGCTTGAGGGAATAAAGTCTTGTTCATACCCTTGATCATCATGTACATGAGGCTCACATGGAATGTGCAGGGTCTACGAAGGCGGCTCTTTCGACACAGAACTAGTAAGTGCAAGCAATTTCCCATGTCCCCCGATACTTTGATGAGGGTGAAAGAACCGTATTATGAGCCTATTCAAATATTCATCTTGTGCTTGAATGACACAAACACAAAGGAATTTTTCGCTAAAATTAATAAATCGAGAACTTCTTTAAATATTAAAGTATATGTGTTTATATTGAATTAGCATTTTTTTTTAAATTGGAAATTAATTAAACTAGAAGAAGAGAACAAATCAGCGACCTTGGAAATTATTTTCTCAACCTCAAGTATCTTGACAAGAACCGAAAAGGTCATCTGATTCTCGAGCAATAGCATGTCACACTTGAGAACCGTCATCACATAGAGTTGTCGTGGCTGCTGAAAACGGGATTGGGAACATAGTCGTTGGCGAGCCCAAAAGTGCCCATCTGAAGTGCTTCAAGAATGAAACACCCGTCGAGGAACGTCAACCTCAAAAAGGCGTTCGTGTAGTTTGACCACCAAGGATCCATCTCAATATACGCGTCTCTCAAATCTTGCGCCACATCATCTAGGGCTTCTAAATAGACTTGTAATGTGATGTGATATCTTGATGAATCAAGGGATAACTCTCTCCTTGTGCTCCTCCATTGGATAAGGACCAAGAAACTATTTGAGGCTTGTATGACTTGTTGTCTAGCTCGGTCACACTAGATGGTTTCTTGTAGATCGACCGCGTCTTCAATTGCTCGACTTCTTAGGAAAAAATAAGGCATGTTTTCGAGTTGGTCTTTAATTTCAATAATCTAATAATCCCCATTCTCATAGCTAGTTTTTTTCCTTTTTGTTTCCTAGCTGATATATTTGAGTTCATGAAATGTTGGCAATGTATGTGCATTATATGCCAATAGAATTTATAGCTAGGGAGATGTCAATAAAGTTTTAACTTGTTGGGCTAAGAGAATTTATGCTTTCATCACTCATAGAAGCGGAACCATGATTTCATCTATATACACTAAGATTTTTCTTTTGATTACGTCTACTAAATCTTATTGACTAAAAATATGTTCGGTTGAAAATATTTAGAGTGACTCGTGTTTATTTTTTTCAAGTATGTGATTAAATCTCACTATATTTAAAAATATTAAGAAAAATGACATTTAATACTATATTATAATATATTTATTCCTTTAAAAGTGAACAATATATTCCATTTAACATACTCATACTAAGTATTTAAATTATTTCTCTATATACATAACATCAACGAATTACTGTGAAAGAAAATCATCTTTTTATTTTATTTTGAATCATTACTCTTCTTGAAAATGCTCGCTTCACTGTCACAATAAATATTAATCACGTAATATGCTCATCTCTATAAGTACGGATTTCTATGTTTAATCACGTAATATACACGCTATTTGAACGTGATTGTGTTGGGAATCGGACACGTGTACGCAGCGAAAAATAAAAATTTTATGCGATTTAAACAACTTTAAAACACATAAACACATGCCCGATAATTGAAAACAATTAATTGAGTACCTTTGCGCTTCCAGCGAAATTAAAAACAACATACATGCTTAATTATTCAACCGAATTTAAATCAATTAGCATGCTCGCGTTTAAATCAAATAATCATGCTCGCAATAAATAAACGATTTCATGTAGTCACATAAAATATACAAGTTTCATACTAGAACGAACATATATATTCAATTTAAACGTAATCGAATCTAACGACAATGGATTCGAAAATTTACCTCTTGAAGCGTGAGATAGGCGCACTATGAAAAGCAAGATTGCCACGAAAACCAATTCGTGCAATCCGAGGCAGCAGCGGCAAGACGAGCTACGGCGGCGCGTGTAGCTCACACGCTGTCTTCGGGCGGCGCGTGGGAATGCGTGCGGCATCGGCTCGTGTGCAACTCCTCGATTCTTCGATCTTCGATCTTCCTCCTCTCGCATTTCACCTCGTATACTTCGATCTACTAAACACGTGGCACTAGACATGTAATAGTTAGAAAAACGGAATAGAAAGAAGGAAAGAACTACCAATGTGAATCGGCCAAGAGATGGCCGATTCTGGCAAGAATCCGGCGACGGCGGTGATGGTGGTCGCGGTGGAGAGTGGCCGAGAGAGAGGGGAGCAGTGTTGAGTGTAGATATTACACTCAATACGTTTACTTTACGTGGATCTTTTGTTTAGATTTAATTATATTTGTGCTTTAATTGATTGATTTTGTGTTTTATAGGTGAAAAATGAGAATTAGGTGTCAATGAAGGAAAAAAGATCAAAGAGAAAGGAAAAAAAAGTTGCAAATAAGGAAACAAATCAAATTGGAAGAAGGAATCCCGCCACAGCTTTGACAGTGTCCACCATTTCGAGCATATCTCTCTCATACGAACTCCGAATTAGGTGATTTTGACGGCATTGGAAAGCTAATTTCAAGGGCTACAATTCTTATTTACACAATATTCCAAAATTCGGACTCCAACATGGCACAAATCGACGAAGAAATCATGATGGGGGAAAGTGGCGGAAATTGATTCCTATTAGGTTTCCACTACTTCCTTATCAAGAAAAGCCTATAAAAGCAACAAGTCTCTACACCATAAGCACGAAATTTTACACCACAAAACATGAAGAACGAAGATCAACGAAGACTCAAGCATAGTTTTTCTTATTTATTTTATTTATTCTATTTTGCTTATCATAAGAATTACGAGTAGCTAAGTTTTTAATCTAGAATTTTGTTGGAACCCTATGTGGGGATGGTGAACCTGTTTTCTTGAGATTATGCAATTATGATTTTATGATTATTTCTTATACTTGTTATGATTGTTAGTGCATGAACTTGATCAATTTATGTGTTTTATCTGTGATTATTGGGATTGACTCGACAGAGCTATTTTGATAATTAGACGGTAAGTAAAAGAACCTTCGAGTAGTTTTCACCGGATGAGTGTGTTAATTGCATGTGGTATCGTAGACATACAGATATTCACCTTAGGTAATCATTGTTGGGACTTATTCTTTAATGCTTTATTCATGATCGGATTGCATAGACATATAGTAATTTGGTTTTGGATAATAGAATTATAATACACGCGACAGCGGGTTATAATTAATATAGTGTCTCAGGTTAATAATCATGAATCATATATTTCATAATTGAGGGGTTTTGGGTGAGCAATTCTTGCATAGGGGGAAGATAAAATCCTAGGTCCTTTTTTATTGATATTTTCTCGTATTTATTTGCTTTCTTAATTAGTTTAATTTATTTAGTTGATTAAATTTGACAACTTTGCGTAGGCTGGATAAAAATCATAATTGTTAGAATTTGGTACTTAGGATTAGATAATTTGAGTATTCCCTTTGAGATCGACATCCGACTCTCACGAGTCCACTTTTACTACTTGTTTGCGATACGTGCACTTGCGTGTTAGGTATTTAGCCCCAACAAGCAGCTAGGGTTAGGGTTTCGTATCTTGTATGTGTGCAAGACCTATAAATCAAGTATTTATAGTGTCTTGCATAAAACCCTAACGGGCTTAAGTTGGACCGGGCCCAACAGCTTAAGTTCGTTAGTTCTTTTACTTGCTCGTCTCTCTCAATTCAATGATCGGAAAATTGTAACGATTATATTTTCGGAATCATTATAATTTCCTCGTCATTACGAGTGCCAACTCTCGATTTCCAACTTTCCATAAGTGGAAACCCTAATTCAGTGCACTTTCTAAATTTGGAAACTTCCCGATTTAGAAAGTCCACTAATATGTTTGCCTATTCTTTTCATTTTCTTATTCTCATTCATAATTCCAAATTACGAATGTTGGACCCAATCATATTGACTTCCAATCATGCAAAGATAAACCATTTTATCTCTGACCGTTTATTCAAAGATCTCATGTGCACGAGCAGTGTGACCCTCGATGGTTCAGGTGTAAGCTAGCCGTGGGCCCACAACCCTTTGTGGTCAAAACTCGTCCCTTAGAGTTACGATTAAGATGAAACTCGTTTCACCTTAATCACCCAACGAATCAAGATTGGCGTCTAGCAACTACGCGTCATGATTCCCTAGATACAAATGAAGTGCCTGCAAGAACCTTCAGATATAGTTAACGTACAGTAAGTACGATCCCTTCGATTCATATGTCCCGATTGAACTAGAGGCATTGGTTCATCGAGACCTCTATATTTGTTATAATCGTTACGTGCATGACTTAGAGAATCGAATTCTCTAATCATCACTTAGTCAGCTCTGGCCAGAGACTTAGGGAGATTACAAACTATAAGAACACACAGGACATCCAAGACTATTCTCGCGATCGAATCCCCGACTACAATGCACAGACCTCCCACTAGATTTTGGACTGTACGAACACTGGCCCTTGGGATGGTCCTCGGTGGAACTCAGGGACAGGTCACGATACAGCTGGTCCTCTAGTGAAGTCACGGTGATGTCCATGTCATAAGGACTAATGGTGTACAACTATACCATAGATATCTCTACTCGATTATTGGGAACCACTTAGAGATTTCTAGGGTGAGGGAGTTCAGTGAACTCGTCAACTTACGAGCACCCACTTATGTATGCCGATATCACAATACCGTTTACTGATGAGATGCAGTACACATACACTAAGTGCTAGTCTCTTAATGGGAAAGGCCGATATCCTCATTGATGGCGTAACCCTTCGACTAGGAACACGTTTAACAGTTATAATACTTAAGTAAATATCTCACGATCCTAACGATCAATTACTAGTACTTGTAATAACTGTAAGGACTATATCTATGCTTGTGACAAATGGACAAAGATATAGAATGCCAAGGTGTTTTATCATTAATACGAATAAAGGTTCGTTCATTACCATAAGAAATACGAAAGACCAAGCCACATGTTGGCTTGTTGGTCACCTACTCTAACAGATTGTTTTCGGAGTAAAGTTAGAGAATGATCATATTTTTAGTAGTTCTTGTATTCTCATTAACATCTTATTTTAGTAAGAGAAAAAAGAGCGTGTAAGAATATATATGTAGGCAAACGTGTATATTTCATTCATAAAATAAAAGGGAGCAAATTTACACCGGACCGCCTATTTTTATTGAAAAATCGAATTCCACTTAACAATGGACACGTGGATAAAAACATGGTTGGTATGCTCCTAATTAGTAGGCATTTTAAAATATAAAAATTCCTTAACCACTATAGTTAATCGTGGGAGTGCGGCACCCGCCATAATTTACAACCATATGGACACAGGTAACATTTTTCTTTAAATCATTTTAATTTCTTTCTTTTTTCCATTTTTTTAATATGTCTTCCTTATAGACAAAATAAAACTGTGTATAATCAACAGTGAAATAAATGCAAAACATATGCACAATTTTTTATTTATTTATTATTGCATCATGACAAATGAAGCACAATTATTCAGAAATTTTATCTAATACTTAAGAAAAAAAATTCACTCCAAAAGTACATATTCAATAAAAAGTTCGAATAAGAGAATAATAAGAATGGCTGAACTATAAAATGTCTTCACATAATTATTTAAAACAAAAAAAAAAAAAAAAACTATAAACTTTAACTAACTAATGATTCTCACAACTTCTTCTCATGATTTTTTGTGGCTGCCATCATCAGTTCCTATATAAGAATGTGTATAATGAGTCAAGCTAAAAGGATTAAATGAAATTAAAGAAAAATTATAACCTACAACTTTAGAATTTAGATATATACCATAAAACTTGAAGGTTGGTGATCTTTATACATCAAAAGTTGGGTAGACAATGAATACACTGTTGTTGGCAACTCCTAAATAGATACATACATGTATACAGATTAACAATACTAAAAAATTGAACTTAGAAGATACAAGTAATTTTTCAAGGATTTTTAGTATATATACCTCATCCAGTGTTTCGAGATTAAACGAATCAGACATAGTAGGTGAGTGACTTGTTATAGCAACATGCCTGAAGAAAATTAAATTAAATTAAATAATTATCCAACAAATATAATTTAATAATAATGCAAAAGATATAATGATAAAAGTCTTACGATGCTTGCTTATGTAAAGAACAACTCGTCTTGATATGTCCAGTTTGCTTGCATATGCTACACTTTCTCTTTTTCCCTGATTGAGACTCCATGAGATGTTTAAGCCTTAAGGATTTAGATCGCCCCTTTGAAGAAACATGTGCTGGGTCTAACAAAGTGACAGGCATATTAGATAATTGTTGGCCACTGTGTTGAGGTTGTTTCTCAATAGCTGATCCACCATGAATTCGGGTTTCGTTACTCTCATCATCCAAGTCCAAAAGTTCAGAATGAGTTGTTCTTAGAGCAAGTGCTAAATAATCATGCTTTCTTTGGGATTTTTGTCCTTCTTCAACAACCTCCAAGAACTGTATCAATAAATTATTTCTTCTCAATGTAGATGAAATTTGAGAATCTTCTTGCTTCAGCTCATCAACATTTTCTTGTAAGGCACGTGACTTGGAATTTATTGTCCATCTTTGTAGAATATATTGTTGCAGTAAAGAACTAACAAAAGATTTCTTCACAAAAATTGCAAGAATGTATCTACAAAGAATTCCAACAAATTCAAACATATGACAAGAAGGTATGGCATTCTTTTCAATTGGATCAAGAACTACTTCATAAACCGGTTTCTCCTTTCCCATTAGCATCACAAGATAACACTTTTTGACCCCATCCTCACAATGTTTAGACGACATGTATTTTTTGCTAGAAAATAGTTCTTCTTGAAACATCAGAAATAATTTTCTAGTATATACATCAGCCGCATCTGCTTCAATTTTATAACATGTCTTCAGAACTGGTTTGGTGTTCTTTGTCTTCAAATCTTTTTCTTTCTCCTTAAAATATCTTGCATCTAGTGCTTTCTCGTACTGGTGAAAAAAAATCACTTACTAATGTACTTGAACGAACAAATCCTTTAAAAAATTTATTCATACTCTCACTTCTTTGTGTTGTTGACATACCGGCGCAAAACATACTCTGTAAATATGCTGGAATCCACTGCTCACGTTGCCCATATAACATGGTTAGCCATTCATTCTCGTGCAACCCATACTTTTGAATCAAGTCCGTCCATTCATGTTCGAACTCTTGAGTTGTCATTGTATCATGAATGCAATGGTGAAATTCTCCTTGAAAAGATGGATATTTATTAAAAACATGAGCTAACTATTCTGGAACTTTCTGTAAAATATGCCACATACACAAACGATGAGATGTACTTGGTAATACCTCTGCAATTGCTGCACGCATTGATTTATCTTCATCAGTAATGATTACAGAGGGAGCACGACCAAACATTGCTTCAATCCAAGTTCTTAACAACCATACATATGAACTTGGCTTTACATTGACAAGCAAAGCACACCCAAACATAACTGATTGATGATGGTGATGAACCTCAGTAAAAGGAACAAAAGGCATGCTATAACGATTAGTCAAATATGTAGTATCAAAAGCAACCACATCGCCAAAATATTGATATGCTAATTGTGACCTCGTATCTGCCCAAAAACAATTTCCCATACGATTATTATCATCCAACTGAATTGAATAAACAAAACCTGGATTTTTTATTGACACTCCATAAAGTAATTATACATCATCTGAGCGTCCTCTTCTTTCAGAAGCTCCCTTATTTTATTACCTATATGATTCTGAACATCAATCAAAGCGCAACCAACATTAGTCTCTCCTCCAGATCCATGACTCAACACAGACATTATCTTTGTTGCAGGAATTCCAGCCTCATTAAGCACATTTATAAGATTCTTTTGAGCTGGTGTGATATTTATATGTCCTCGAAGTAAACTTGTAGTTCTTGGAGTGTATAATTCATGATGATTATGATCCGTAACAAATCTAGTTACAACCCACTTTTCCTCTTCTCGTCTTAAACTCACACTCATCATTGCTTTACATCCTATTTTTGTCTCTGATTGATTTGTTTTTGAACTTTTAGTTTTTCCTTCATTACTTTGCTTAGGTTGCCATTCTCTAGAGCATGTATAATCCACACCAATCAATAACTTATCCGACTGTGACAATCGAGTGTGATTTTTTCTGATACCAAATCCAACACATCTTACATATCTCATATAAAAAGTTTGAGCATCTTCTGGCTTATCAAATACCATGCCTTTACATGGTTCAATAGAACAATTATTTTTTAATTTACCTCCACCATCCACCAATTATGTTTGAGGTTGCGTGAATACGCATTCTTTCTGGGGAGCATCAAACGAATCTTCACAGGCCATTACTGTTGATAAGAAATTTACGAAAGCAATTAAACAATCAAATTAATTAAAAGAAAAGTTTTTTTACCATGTCCAGTAAAACTCAAAAACATCCGGCCACTAATTAACCAATAGAGAAGTAATTAACCAATAATAATTTACCTTAAGAACATGCAGATAAGGGTTGTCATTGTAAGAATAATTTATTCTAAGAATAAAACAACAAAAGCTCTAGAAGTCGACCGTCTGTGAAGAATCGTCTGTCTATTTGTGTTTGTGTATCATGTTTTCTTTTCTTTTCTATTTTATTTTTAAAATCCCTAACCCTAATTATAACGTAACCAGGGTAACTTATTAAAAGTTAATATTGCCCACGTGTCAAAAGAATACTGGAATCCGATTCTTATTAATTCTCGGCTCAGCCGGTCTGAATTTAATCTCAAAATAAAATATTATGTAAATACTTGAGTGTATGCCAACACACTTTTCAGTTTTTTAGTGAATTAAATAAATATTTTTTTTATAGTAAAAGTGAATTCATAAACTAAAATATGATGTACATAGGAACTCAAGATATACATATTCAATTTAGCACAACCTTTTCTTTATTTATGAACGTTTTATATAACACGACTATTATATCATGCAGATTCCATTGCTGAAACCTTGGAAACCCATTCCTCCGAACTGGCTTAACAAGCATATGCGCGCGCTCACAAATCCTAAATTGGTTGTACAAAATTAAAGTTGGGATATAGAGTAATTAATGACATGGTAGTATTCATTCATCAGAAGTTATAGTTGACTTTTAAAAAATAATTTCAAACGATAATACTATATTTTTAGCGTAAATTACAACTATCCCTGAGGTATGGCTAAATTATGAAAAAAAACTCATCTTAGCTTGTTTGGATAATTACATCTATCCAGGGGCGGACCCAAGGCATGTGTTGGGGGGCCCCGCCCCTGCAGAAAAAAAAAAATTTACCTATTTTTTTTTTTTAATATTTTGGGTTATTTATCTATTAATTTATACACTTTAGCCCTCAAAGTTAAAATTTTATACCAGTTTACTCTAAAAAATTTTTTAGCCCCCCCACCCAAAACCCCCTAGACCCGCCCCTGCATCCAGGGCCGGTCCTGACATTTTCGGGGCCCTAGGCGAATTTTTTTAAAACGATCATTTTACGATTAATACTTATTTAACTTGATAAAACAAACAAAAATAAATATATTATGACATTAGTGAATGAGGATAAAAATGCATTAACCTACACTAAATATCATTAAAATTTATTTATATTTATTTATTTATTATTTTATTTTTTTATAACTTTTTTTGAGTTGCACCATAAGTTGTGACAAAAGAGACGAATTATTTCTCTCTCTTTTTTCCGCTAATGATGGATAGTAAAATATTAAATTTGATGTAGTAGGATTTTTTGTTTTTCATCCCCAATACTTAACAGAAAATGTGCAATTTATTTAAGCCGGATTGAAAATATACCCTAAAACCCAATTAAATATTGTCATTTATAAAAAACTCATTTTAAATTACTAAAAACACATAGCTATTTATATATGTATATACACCTTTTTTTTTTAAATTTGGGGGCCCCTAAGAAAGTGGGACCCAAAGCCATTGCTTGTGCAGCATAGGCTCAGGGCCGGCACTGCCTGCATCTATCCCCTCAGCTATGAATGTTCATACACCTGGACCCTTATGGTGTAAAATTCAATATAATCCTCTAGATTCTATGGAATGTGCTCTAGTTTGTACTCGTTTTGGTGTAAAATATAGTTAATCTGATGTATACAAGCCAAAAAAAAATATCTTATGATCATCTTGCTTCAAAAATGTGGAACTCGAATTGGATAAATCGGGTACAAAAGTGATAATATATTCTATAAAATCTAGAAGATTCCACTAAATTTGAAACTGAAAGAATGGACGTGTAAGAAGATTTTATAGTTGAGGGGGTCGTTGTAATTACCCAAATAAGAGAGGGTGTTTTGTAATTTGACCATATCTCATATAGGTGGTTGTAACTTACCCTTTTTTTTCTAGTTTACTCAATTAGTTAATGTAGTTAACTAAAATTCAATCAACCTTAATGTGAAACTTACAAATAACAACTAATCCGCATCCTCTTACAATTTCTCGATCGTCTTTCTTCATTCTGATTATGAAGAAGTCAATTATAAATTTCACCGAATTGTACTAGTGCATCCGATCGACGTCTTCGCAATATGTAAACAACCATTGGTTACGAATAATAGTTTGGACATGAAATACAATGTAATTTTCCTAACAACATCTTCAGTATTTTGTTTGTCTCTGTTGTCGATGCAGTTCAATAGTTCTTCCTTGAAAAAGTTCCTCTTCAATTTGACATGTTTGCCGAACTTACATTGTGCAGTCCTTTGCGTGGTTTGCTTGATTTTTTGAAACTTATAACCGTCCCTCCCGAGGTATTCCAAATATCAATTGTGCGGTCCTCGTGAGTGATTGTTATCTCATTTTTCCATTAACAACACTAGTAGAAAAATTGCATTAAGGTATGTTTTGCTACGGAACAATGTTGAAGTCATAGTAAATACTAGGATTTACAATATCAAAAAAGTATTTGGTACAGCCATTTACCGTAGCAAAGTTTTTGTCACGCCCGTATATGCTACGGGGCAAATTCGTAGCAAATGCGTAGCAAAAGCCCTTTTACTACGAATTTGATACATTTTGCCACGGTTAATGGTCGTAGTAAAAAACCATTTTTCTACTAGTGCAGATACATCATTTGTCTTGTCGAA
This sequence comes from Erythranthe guttata, assembly GCF_056151865.1. Classification (NCBI taxonomy): domain Eukaryota; kingdom Viridiplantae; phylum Streptophyta; class Magnoliopsida; order Lamiales; family Phrymaceae; genus Erythranthe; species Erythranthe guttata. The sequence continues at coordinate 11,942,464 of NC_142534.1, read as the reverse complement.
GGTCAGAAATTGTGGTTTCATCGTGCCGATTTGTGTACATTTGACATGCATCAACCTTCTTGTTTACAAATTCCATAACAAATTGGTAGAATGGGGTTCGCTTAAGGTATCGAATTTGGATGGCCGTAGGTTTATATCGTCAAAGAAAATTATAGTTGATGTTAGGGGTGGATCTATACTGTTTTGTCCACCCATTTCCTAATCTTTTCTGGTTTTTAAGTTTTTTGGTGTCTTCTACATAAAAAACAACTAAATATTAGTACTTGACAACTAAATATCTGTAGTTAACTCAAGTGAAAAACAGCTTTGTACAACCTACACCCGGTGAAATATACCATATGTTTTTAAATCATAGATCTACACATAATAATACACACTTGTGTATGTGTGTTTAGTGGGTAGCTATTTATATAGATCTACGGTTTAAAACCATATGATGTATTTCACCAGATGTTGGATCTCGAAATCCGTGAAAAACATAGTTGAACACTAAATTTAATAAATGACTTCGAAAATAGTTGCAAAATGTACAAAGTAGGATATTTACCGGTTGAATGTACTTTTATATAAAAATAAAAAGTGTGATAACGGAACTACTAAGTTGATTGAGAAATGAGTCTTATCATCGTCCAAGTTCCTTGTATAATTTTTTTTTTTCAGAACTTGCAATTATGATGATAATTCCTAGGTATTCGCAAGCTTAACATTCAACGGTACTTAGTCACTCACTATTACCAAAAACCACAAATCATACAATTGCTTCAAGTATCCAATATTTGCAAGTTAAAGATAGAAAAAAATTATACTTACATGCATATATTTGACTCCAAATACTCACCAAATTATTCTACTCAACTAATATTGAATATTAGGCTATTGGGATCATTGGGACTTTGTGGCTTTCAATTGTTAGGCTCTTTGGTCCGATGTAGGTAATATGGGTATGTGTGGCTAATTTTTCTTGAATTGAGGTGATTACGCCGAAATTTGAAAGATAGGCGTTTGAAACAATAAATTCACCTCTAAGGACGCAAATAAACTCGATTCTCAAAAGTTCAAACATCAACACTTTTGCCTTTTAGGCAAGTGAATCGAGTTTTCAACACAATTCAACAACTAGTCCTTATTTCTCCCTTCTAATCTCTTCTTCTTCTTTTTTTTTCTTTTTTCTTTCTTTTTTTTTTCTTTTTTTTTCGAAGGATTTAGATATATATATATATATATATATATATATATATATATATATATATATATATATATATATATATATATATATATATAAAGATGCACATATTTTTTATTTTTTATTTTTTATTATTTTTTTTTTTTCGAAGAAGAAGAAAGATCTTATAAGAATTTTCGACCGACCTCCAAGGGATAATTATTCAAAAATCTCCACTTTTCTACCTTCTACATATTGGCTAAAAGAAAGAACACCTTTTCTCCGATGCTCAAATCAAGGTTCACATAATATATATATTTCCTTACGTATTCTCTGAAATCCTATGAATTATGGACAACAGCTCTTACATTTCGGTGATTGTTCTCTAACCCTATTAGAAAATATAATTGATCTGTTGCGCGTCATCTGTTTTATTGTTTTGATGCTTGTATATTTTTTTTCCTATGCAATTTATGGATTGTTTGGAAATCTTTTAGAGTGTTTGTAGATTCTAGAAACTATGGGTTCTTCTCTATTAATGTGTCACGCAAGCGAAGGTATTCATTTTGAGTGATAATAGTTGTCATTAGTTTGAGTACACTTGTCTACATATATTTTATATTGTTTACCGTCTAATATTTCTTCTCTAAAAGCAAAGTTATTTAGTGCAAGAATACCTATATTGATAGTTGCATTAATATTCTATTATTATTATTAATTCATTCATTTATTTTTAATTACTAATAATATAGTTTCTAGATGGAGAATCTGAATAATAGAAACAAAGTAGTCATAAATAATACAGTTTTGGCTAAAGGCAAACGTAAGAACTTAGGGAAAATAAATCAGCAGCAGAGTGAAGGGAGATCCTCTGTAAAGTGGATCGAATTTATGAATATTTAGTTTATTGAGTTATGTGGTGAAGAAATTGGAAAAGGCAGTAAGCCAAATAGTCGCTTCAATTCCAATGGGTGAAAAAACTTGGTTAGGAGGTTCAATGAGGTGACGGGAAAAAAATATGTTTATAAACAACTTCGAGATCATTGGGATTCTATGAACAAATATTGGATTTTGTTTAAGAAATTAATGCACCATGAGACTAGAATTGATGGGATCTGTTGGCATCAGATTTCTGTTAGTGAAGATTGAGGAAATCCGGTGCACTTCAGAATTAAAAGATTGGTAAAGATTTGTTTCCATGTCTATTTTAGAATTAATTAGAGTCCTATTCTTGTAATATTTCTATCAGGAGTTAGATATATTTCCATGTAGTATATTCTAGTTAGGTATCTTTTGTACTTATCTAGAATAGAAGGAGAAATCGACAAGGAATCTATTACCTAGCTAATTCGATTTTTTTAGGTTCAAGTTAGGTCTTAGAGATTATTTTCGTGACTATATAAGCCTCTCAAGACGCTGAAGATCCTTGCGCACTTTTTGGAGAAAAACCTCTCATCGTATTGAAGTTGTGCTAGGGCAGTGTAAAGCAGTATTGTGCCCTCGCTGTTGTGTGCAAACATATACAGAGATGTTGTATTGTTCTCGGGAGAGGTCATCCGCGTTTTTGAAAGAAGTTCAGGCCTGAGAAGTTTCAAGATTTGCTGAGAGGATCTGCTGTGGAGAAAACACAAAGTTCGAGTTGTGTACAAGAACAGCGTAAAAATTAAAGAGAGAGTCTTTATTATTTTATTAAGTCATATTAATATTGACTGTAAATTTGAACTAGTGAAATCGTGTTTGCAGGTCCTCGTGGATGTAGGGCACATTTGTGTCTGAACCACATTAAATTCTTGTGTTCTTTTATCTGCTTTTAAGTAGTTATGAACTGTTACAACACAAGATTTATAGTTGCGACATCACAAGTGTTAACAATAAATCTGTCTCAACAAAATAAGTAGATTTTCATAGGCATATAAATCAACAATTGGCATCAAGAGTCGATCACTAGATATACTTAGTGTCTGATTTTGAGAATTTGATTTGTTTACTTTATATATTGTAGGATGAGTATTCACAAGGAAGGCGGTTCAACTACACGTCTCCATCGCTAGATCGAACGAACTATACGTACTGAAAAACCAAGATGAAAGATGTTTATCAAATCAATGGATGAAGGTTCATGGCGTACAGTTCTAACATGGTGGACGTGACTAGTGGCTAAAACCAGAGAAGGTGGTGAGTATGAGAAACACGGAAAAAACTGGAGCAAGAATGAACAGACAGTGCCAAATACCAATTCAAAGACGTTAAATGATATATTTAATGCGGTTGACACCAACTATTAAATTGATATCTGGTTGTGAATGTGCCAAAAGGGAATGGGATATTCTTCAGATTGCATATGAAGGAACAGCCTCTATAAGACTGTCTAAACTGCAGTGCTTGCCACTCGCTTCGAAGATCTTAGAATAAAGGAAGATGAGACTGTAGCTAACTGCAATTCGAAGTTGTGCGGCATTGCTAATGAAGCTCATGGCCTTGGAGAAACATATCTTGAAGAGAAATTTGTGCGTAAAGTTTTAAGATCTCTTCCAGATCGATTTGCATATAAGATAACTGCAATTGAAGAGGCTAATAATGTTGATGAACTCCATCTTGACGAGCTCATAGGAAACTTGTAGACATTTGAGAACAAGCTGAGTATGACTAGGATGGAATAAGAAAGGAATTTAATTCTGCAGCAAACCAATGTTCCAACTTTTGCTGTCCCAACTACTGTTGTTTCCACTTCTGTTGTCCCAACAATGTCTGTTGTTGAACTAGAACTTATCAAATTAACGGCACGTATTGCTGAAAATTTTAATAAGATGGTGTAAATAAACGGGAATCCCTCAAAGGCTGACACACCCTTCAAGGATTTGGTCATACCCATTCCGAGTGTAGCGATACACTAAAGAAGCGGGGAAAATATTTTACTACTGCTAAGAGTAATGACATGCAAGACTCCAATGAGGAGGAAGACAGAAATGATGGAAACCTCTTATGTGGGACTAACATGATTGTTCAACCAATAACTGAGGCTGCAGTGCCTGTGCTGACAGCCGACAGGTATGAACATTACTTGTTTGATCACCTTGCTAGTCTAAACTCTTCTTGTAATACCTGTGAAACCAACTCAGATGATGAAAAGGATATCACCACAGAAATGATTCAGCAACAACAAGATGAATCGCTCAAAACATGTCTTGTTGTAAATGAATTAATAAGGCCTTGAAAACAGAAATTGCTGAGCTCGAGAAAGATAAAGAGGTACCTTTTTTTAAATCTAATACTGCTACAAAGGATGTTGAGAAACTAAAAGAACAGTTCAATTTTAAAAAATCTCAACCTCCTACAAGTAGGAAAAATCATGTGTGTTCTTCTAAGTTTGACAAATAGATTGATCCTAATCGTAAAAATACTTTTATGAAGAAAAACGATTGTCCTAACAACTCGCATGTCTTAACAAACCAAAAGTTTTCTCGTAAAACTAATGGAAAAAGGTTTGTTCCAGCTTGTCACTTCTACCATAAATTGGGTCACACTAGACCAAAATGTTTTTTAAGATGTAAATTGATAAATAAGAGTGTTTCACAACATTCACTCAATTCTGATGCGTTGCAACATGCTCCTAAGATGGCACACTCTGATATAAAACAAAAATATGTGAAAAAAGATGACTGTAACTGCTTTTCCGCCGCAACTCCTCTTAGTGATTGTGCTAGTAACTTGTGGTATTGTGATAGTGGTTGCTCTAAGTATATAACACGGGATTCAAAATACTTGAAGGACTATCAGAAATGTGCAAGTGGACATGCAACTCTTGGTGATGGAACTAAGACACATGTAAGAGGTAAAATACCCACTAATCTTGGTAGAGATCTAATTGAACAAATGTTGTGTCAAAATATTGTGTGTCAACAGATAATCAGTTTGCTGATTCTTTTACTTCTTGTACACAACTCGAACTTTGTATTTTCTCCACAGCAGATCCTCTCCGCGAATCTTAAACCTTCTCAAGCCTGAACTTCTTTTTGAAACGCGGATGACCTCTCCCGAGATCTATACAGCAACTCTGTATATGTTTGCACACAACAGCGAGGGCACAATACTACTTTACACACTGCCCTAGCACAACTTCAATACGATGATAGGTTTTTCTCCAATAAGTGTGCAAGGATCTTCAGCGTCTTGAGAGGCTTATATAGTCACGAAAATAATCTTTAAGACCTAACTTGAACCTAAAAAAATCGAATTAGCTAGGTAATAGATTCCTTGTCGATTTCTCCTTCTATTCTAGATAAGTACAAAAGATACCTAACTAGAATATACTACATGGGAATAAATCTAACTCCTGATAGAAATATTACAAGAATAGGACTCTAATTAATTCCAAAATAAACATGGAAACAAATCTTTGCCAATCTTTTAATTTCAAAGTGCGGCGGATTTCCTCAATCTTCACTAACAGAAATCTAGCGCCAACAATCTCCCCATTTGGTATATATTGGTCAGAATCCATGTTTAACAAGAAACTCCCCCTGGAAAGTAGAAATACTCCCCCTGCAAAAGAGATATACTCCTCATGTAACACAGACTGTTAGGACACTAAATGTTTCGACATAAAATGTCGTAACCAACAGAATTTTCCTGCTTTATGAGAATATAAAATTAAACGCATGACATAACAAATAAAAATATTCAAAGCGCACGAAATCATTTTAGATCAGTATGTCACAACGCAAGTTGTTACAGCAGAGGTTGTTGCACAACGCAAGTTATTACGGCTGAGGTTGTTGCTACTCCCTTTTTTCAGCTCAGTATGTGCCAAAGACTACATCAAGACACATCAAAGTCCTATAGAAGAAAGACTCATAGCCCTAAATGTCTTAGGACACGTAGTCAACAAATAAGGTAAGCCTCAAACAGTAAAAAAATCTAAATTCCCCTTAATTGGAAAATCCTCATAAATCTGGGATCTAAAATATTTTCGACAAACAAAAAGAACATTAGCTTATGAACCAAATTTTAAAAAGGAAGGAAATCAAGTAGACCAAGTTCGCAAAATGGGAAGATTTTTTTCAAGGATTAATCGAAAGAACATTAGAAGAAGCAACATAAAAGGCTATCAACAAGTTCTTGGATGCACGATATACCTATAGCCACGTGACCATACTCAAGAGATCATAAATTAAGTATTTTAATGGGGTTATGAATGCATATGCGATTAATAGAACAATTCGACCGTGAACTTCAAGAAGATTTTCACTAATAAATACCTGAACAACATCCTAAAGAATCACACCCTTCTTTTCTTGTGTTTTTCCTTTTCCGTTTTTCTTTTTTTTAACATGTCAAAAATCCCTAGATTTTGCAGACAGATGGTCCTTTTTTTTTAATTTTTTTTTTTGTGATTTTTTGACATGAAGTCCAACCAAATATTAGGAGGGCAACCTTTTTAAGAATCCACATAGCTTTTAATTACAAGTCGGGAATGCATATGCAAATGGCATAATTCTTCAAACAGGTGTATGATCTATGAGATTAATGAGGTCATAGGCATCGATCACTCCCGATAAAGGGCGGCAACTTTCTTCCTCTATAGTCCTCGCATAAACAAAAAAATTAATCCACAAAAAATATCAACCCAAATTCAGATAACAAGAATAAACAATCAAACATTTCAAAGTAACACAAGGATCAACAAAGGCTAAAACATGTCACCACAAGATATGTGTGGTAACTCAGTATGTCCTATCAAACATTCAAGTGTAACCCGAACATAACAGAAGGATGGTTACACTATCATTTCATTTTTCATTTATGAGCACAACAAGTTCCAAGCGATTTACACAAGGAATCAAATCGAGGGGAATCTAAAGCTTCTTCTTATTTCGGATGAACTAGCGGGATTTCTTCAGGATCGGCAAATCACCACTCATATTTTTTTGGCCCAAGAACTGATCCGCGACATCAATCGTAAATGTAAAGGAGGGAATGTTGTTTTTAAATTGGATATGGCCAAAGCATATGACCGATTGGAATGGCGGTTTCTCTTACGAGCCATGCGTTCCTTTGGTTTTTCTCATGCAGCGTGTGACCTTATCTATCGGAAATTTGTGGTATCTGGTACTCGTTCCGAGTCACCGGAAATATTATAGGTAATTTTAAATTGACTCGAGGGGTCCGCCAAGGAGATCCGCTATCTCCACTCCTATTTATCATGGCGTAGCAAATTATAACGATCAATATCTCCAAAAAAATTGAAGCTAATCAAATTCAACAATATAAAGTGGGGAAAAATGAATTGGCGGTTTCCCACTTGCTTTATGCAGACGATATCCTCATCTTTGCTAATGGGGGGCAACAATCTATACAAGCGATTATGACCTTTTTTACGGCCTACGAGAAGTCCTCTGGTCAGTTAATCAACACAACAAAGAGTCATCTATATGTGGGAAAGCGGGCGGAGTCTGAGTATACACGTATTGAGCAGTTAACTGGGATTCGTAAGAAAGACCTAACTCTACTGTACCTTGGGACGCCTATTTACTCGGGGCGAAGTAAAGTCGAGTACTTTGAATATCTTGTTCAGCAAGTCCGTCGAAAACTCCAAGGATGGAAAGGCAAGCTCCTTTCTTTTGCGGCGAAAATCACGCTACTTAAATCGGTGCTTTCCAGTCTTCTGATTTACACATTAGCATGTTCTAAAGTCCCAGCAGTAGTTCTTAACCGTCTCGAACAGCTTATGGCTTTCTTTTTATGGAGCTCGGGTGGTGATGTTCGTACTCATTGGGTTAAATGGTCCACGGTTTGTACACCAATGGGGAAAGGTGGATTGGGTATTCATCCAATTAAACAAGTTATGAGATGCCTGCATGGAAAACTTTTATGGCAAGTGATGAAATGTGACTCATTGTGGGCTCGTTTTGCCAAAGCCAAATACTGTGATAAGAGGATTAATATTAATAGGCGGATGGCTTCTCCCCTTTGGAACGCAATTCACAACCATTTTGATACTATGGAGGAATGCACTCAGTGGATTGTGGGTCGAGGAGTGGTCAAATTTTGGTCAGAGAATTGGCTTGGTGAACAACTCACGGGCCCCTTGCCATGTGATGCTCGTTTCACGGTAGCTGAAGCTCTCACACATATCGAGGATTACTTACCGATAATCCCCACCCATTGGCATGACAAGATTCGACACATTATTTTAGACGTTAATAGCCCTGATCGATTAATTTTTACTCTCACTCAAAATGGTGAATTCTCAAGCAAAGCATACTGGGATCATATTAGGGTCTTTGATCGTCAACATCAATGGGCTGATAGTATTTGGGGCAAGTTCATAACACCTAAAACTAGTGGTTTTATGTGGAAATTGATGCATCATGTGTTGCCGGTGGATCAACGTATAATATCAAGGGGAGTTCCTATGGTCTCTAGATGTGTTTGCTGCCAAACTCCCAAACAAGAAGACATAAATCACTTCTTCAACTCCGAGGTGGCTAAGCAGGTATGGCAGCGATTTGGCTCCCTCTTCCACCTTCAAGATCAGTTTTCACCGACAAAACACGCATTAAATGTGTGGATTCCAATGCCCAAGAATCTGTCTTTCTACAATATGGTTCGAGCCTCGGTGGCCTGCAACATTCTTCGAGAACTTTGGGTTGCTCAATGTCAGGTGGTGTACGACAGCGGTAAGATGACAAGTGCCGATATTATCCGTAGAGTTTTTTATCACGTCCAGAGGATCGGCATGGTACATGTGCCAAGGCAGCCTTCCACGAAAAATCAACGGTTACAAGTGGAGGCTGGGGGTTTTCGATTTTATCCAATACCAATGAAAAGAGGGTCGTGATATAAATGGGAATATCCGAGCATTGGAGAATACAAACTTAATACGGATGGTTCGGCTACGGCAGAGCACTGGTGGAGGTATTATTCGAGACTCGGGAGGACATCTTGTTGCTGGCTTTTCTACATTCTTTGGCATGGGTTCAAATAATTATGCGGAATTCCTAGCAGTAGTTCATGGGCTGAGATTATGTAAATTGTTGGGAGTTACTTCGGTTACGGTAGAATCTGACTCCTTGTTGGTCATAAACTCCATTGGGACCAATACGGTTGCCTGGGATCTTGCATACGTTCATCGACTTTGCAAGCAGGAGGTCGATGCTACGTTCCGTTTTCAACATATAATTCGTCAAAAAAATATGGTTGCTGATCGGCTTGCAAACTGGGCGTATACACACAAATAAGGTCAAGAGTTTTTTGCCGCCTCTAACTTACCGCCGGAGGTGAGGGCTGCCTATACTTGTGACAAATTGGGAATAGCGAATTTTCGCATTTGATGAGTGTTGGAGGATGAAGGTTCCACATAATGTACTTATTTACATTTTGGTTCTTTTTGGGGACGATTTCGCAATTTTCAGAAGTGTTGTGCTGGGTGCTTTGGTCAGGCCTCCTATGCTGGATTAATTATAGATTAACCCACATCTGGGGGCTAACAACAATAATACAAACTTTTATTGGGTTTCTAGAATTATGACTTGTAGTTTCTTTTATTTCACTTTTTACCCCATTTTGGGGTTGTATTGTAATAGTCTAGCTAGATTAGACACGAATTTTTTATTACCATTGTAGGGGTACTCTTTTTCCTTGTGTTAGCCCACAAGGTTTTAACGAGGCCCCCTTTGGCCTATATTTAATGGAATAATAAAATCTTTTTGGCCACAAAGAAAAAAAAACAAAGCTTAATGAGCCGACTCGGTTAAAGCTCGAACTTGAGATCGAGTTTTTCGATCTCAAGCTTACGAGTTC